>NC_090767.1:9585664-9593164 GCF_036898095.1 Palaemon carinicauda
AGAGAGAGAGAGAGAGAGAGAGAGAGAGAGAGAGAGAGAGAGAAGGGTATACTAAGCAATAGATAAATTGATGAAAGGGTAAAAAGGTATAGATTGAATGTTAATTGGTTCTAAATGAAAAAGGCCGACGTGAATTGACAATTAGATCTTCCCCTTATTTCAAAATGTTATGGAAAATGAAAAAGAAAGCATTGGGATAATAAAAGACTTCCCAAGAAGATTCCTAGAAGCCTGGCAGTGAAAGGGAATGGGGGGGGGGGCCAGGTTGTTGTTATTGTTGTTGTTGTTTAATGAGCACTTTATTGTTGTATACATTTTTATTGTGTGTTTGTCTGTTCAATGGATGTATAGGGAATCACGCGCGCCACGAATAGAGAAATTGAGATTATATTGGAAGTTTAAACCAACAATCACAACCTTCCTTTATTTATTGAGTAATCAATTGAGATCTTCGTATTATAGTTAATCCTTTGTGCAGTTACACCGGATTCTGAAGATAACTCATTATTTAAAAAATGCACTGCTTCAACGTAACTGATTTCTCAACCAAGATTCATATTTAAAAAAAAAATAAAAAAAAAACCAGTTTAAAATCGATCAGAGAAATTGTTAAAATGATCAATTTTATCAACTATCAAAGAGAACAGGAATTTTATCACTATATTCACGAATTAAAGTACATGATATATTTATAGGACAATATTAAAATAACTTTGATTTGCCTTTGCTTATAAAACTGTTCACGAAAATTTAGATCAATATGAAAAATATATTTTTCAGCCAGTAGATGAGATTTTGATGAAGAGTGCATTCGTATCATGTAATTATGATATGGGTTTAATTTATTGTCAATGCTTGCTATAACTGAAATATAATATAGTATCTATAATACTCAAAGTTTTATTGTATATATTTATTCAAAAGGAAGTACAAGAAGGAGATTTTCCAATGGTATTTCATGAACTGGCATTTGACTCTTTTACTTCGCTGAAAGAGCAAACCACTATTTCCTAACAGTTTGCCCAAATGAAGTATTCCTATTGGCTAAGGACTATGTTTCTTTACCGTTGCCCGAAATGAGCGTTCCTATTGGCTAATTTCCTTACCGTTGCCCGAATGGAGCGTTCCTATTGGCTAAGGACATTGGAAGGTAAATATAATTTTCTGTGTTTGAGGAACGAATTAAAAGAAAATTATTTTCCCTTGTTTGTAATGAAGTAACCGCCAGGAGGCGTTTCAAGTTGTTTTCGTGTTGTTAAGCAGTAAAGTTGTCATTCAGCTTTGGGTAACCAAACAGTAGACATCGATAATTTTTAAGCGCTTTATTGACTAATGGCGGAAAATTCGCTACACACGTGGAGCAGGGTTTGACATTGGGTGATTTATTTTCTGAAATAAGGCAGCAAAGAGCCGAGGTGCAAGCATTACGTGATGAATTTAAGGGTGCTTCGGATAGTGTAGCTTGTGAGGTTAAAAGGCTTAAGTCAGCACAGGAAATAAAATGGAAATATCAAGGAAATAAACCAGCACGAATTTAATTCCGGTGTGAGTGACCTTCTAACTCAGATATTGTGGTCTGTGGACAATAAAAAACCGGACTATACAAGAGAATTGTGCAACGAGGCTTTAGATAGCATAAACAAGAGGAACAAGTTAATTCGTATTGCGGACTCCTCAACCGGCGGTTGGGAGACTGTACGCCAATATGAAATGAATCCAGTAGCTAGTGATTCGGAAGATGAATCGCGTATCATCAAAGCAGAGAACCGGGCGATCAAGCGGAAGCACAGCAGCTCCCGTGGTCGAGGTTCGATCAGCACACCGTATGGTTTTAGCAGTGTTCCTCTTACAAGTCAACCCTGGAGTTCAAGCTCACTACTCAGACCAGCGGCAGGAAGGGGTAAACTTTTTTGTGGCCACTACAGCTACGGCAACGCTGTCTTCACCCCAGGAGAACCGTTCATGCAGTTCAGTGGCCCCACCCTTGGACCCTGTTTTGCCTGTGGAGAAAGCTCACACCTCCGGAGAAACTGCCCCCACGTTGTTCGGGCCGCGTCTTCCCCCGTACCAGGAAACCAAATGCAGAGCAGAAAGTAGTCCATGCACCAAGTTGGGCGATAACAACCAGTTGTTAAAAGATTAGTATTTCTTTGATCTTGATAGATTTACGCATGATTTTTATTAGTATAAACAGGGACAGAAACATATTATAGTCCAAGGTAGACTTAGGAAAAATTTGCAATTTTGGAAAGATTTAGGGGCAAACAGTTTTGTATTAGACATTATTCAGAATGGTTATAAGCTTCCATTATTGACCAACCCTCCAACTTCTTATAATAAGAATAATAGGTCGGCCTTGTTAGAACAGGAATTTGTTAGCGAAGCTATACAATATTTGTTAGACAGAAACTTAATTGAAAAGTGCTTAGAAAAGCCATAGGTAGTTTAGTTAATCCTCTGTCTGTTTCTGTGCAGAATTCAGGAAAGAAAAGGCTCATTTTGGATTTACGTGTAGTCAATAAGCACATTTGGAAGCAATCTGTAAAATATGAAGATTTAAAGGTTGTTCTAGCTTATTTAAAAAAAAAAAAAAAAAAAAAAAAAGAGGGGTTTTTATGATTAAATTCGATTTGACAAGTGCATATTACTTTATTGAAATTTATAAACCTCATACTAAGTATTTAGGTTTCTCTTGGACTGATAAGTTAGGCAATACCTTTTATTACAAGTTTCTGGTGTTACCATTTGGCCTGTCTAGTGCTTGTTCAGTTTTCACCAAAGTCACGAGGCCTCTTATAGCAAAATGGAGAGGCGATGGGCTAGTTGAAGATCGAGGGAAAGTCTGTGGATTCATATCAATTTTGATGGAAGAGGTCTAGAGCTCAATGAAGGCCGAGAAGGGACATTGGAGCCGGGAATGTCCCAAGAAAGACGTCGAAAAGATAAGTGAAAATATAGCTGTTTTTATTTTGTATACTTTGCAGTTGTTGTAAGGAAATTGGAACATTGTGTTTATTTTATTTTGTTTTTATTTTCCTGTTGGTTGTTGTTATTCACAATACATTGAACAGAATTAGATTGGGTCCGGTAAGATAGTCATTGACGTCTAAAAGGGCGATCACAAAATTCCATTTCAAAACCGTTACTGTGGTTGTTGGATTGGGTAACAATAGGTAAGCAAGGGACGAAACAGAATTTATTAAAAAGAGAATGGGTGACACTGGTATCAGAGAAACTAAGTAATTCCTTTGACGGTGGCCAAGAATGGAAACGGTAAGCAAAGGCTGTTTTTTTTTTTATTACAAACTTTTTAAGGATTTAATCAGTCTACAGTCTGCTTATCGCATAGAAATCTATTAAAACGTTGCCAATATCTCTCTCATTGAAGAAAAAATTTCAAGTTTTTATAATGGATTATCTTTAGATATTTTTGAAAGCGGCGGTACATCTTTACTAAAGTTCTTAAGTCTGTTAGATATCGGAGTCATTCGTAAAATAGAAGTGGACAGAGCGCGAGGTGTATTAAGGTTTCCATACTGGAATTCAGCAGTATTTTGGCCATTAATTTGCCCTAATGGCAATTTCAGTGTAAATGTGATTGACTGGATAGATTTGCCTACGAGTAGAACTTATTATGTGAAGAGCAAAACTGGAAAGGGAATTTTCGGAAATGTTGATCTGAAGTTTAGAATGTTAGCTATGTTTATTGATTTTAAAGGGAGACAACGTTAGATTGGAGTGCTAGCTAATATTTTATTGGCTTTTCTCCCTTGACAAACATTTGAGTAAACGGGGTAGTTGTAAATGTAGTAACTATACATGTACTGTTTGTTTTACAGTAGATTGAGAAGCTGTATATTATATAGCTTGAGGCAGTTTTGCCTGTTGTTGTATACGAAAGCGGCATCGCTAAAGAAGGCGGCATCGCCAAGAGTTGATATTGTTGTACATGAGTATACCTGTCGATACTCAGGGCTATTTGATGAATTGATATTTCATTGTTGTACATGAGTATACCTGTCGATACTCAGAGTTATTTGATGAGTTGATATTTCATTGCTGTACATGAGTATACCTGTCGATACTCAGAGTTATTTGATGAGTTGATATTTCATTGCTGTACATGAGTATACCTGTCGATACTCAGAGTTATTTGATGAGTTGATATTTCATTGTTGTACATGAGTATACCTGTCGATACTCAGAGTTATTAGATGAGTTGATATTTCATTGCTGTACATGAGTATACCTGTCGATACTCAGAGTTATTTGATGAGTTGATATTTCAATGCTGTACATGAGTATACCTGTCGATACTCAGAGTTATTAGATGAGTTGATATTTCATTGCTGTACATGAGTATACCTGTCGATACTCAGAGTTATTTGATGAATTGATATTTCATTGCTGTACATGAGTATACCTGTCGATACTCAGTTATTTGATGAGTTGATATTTCATTGCTGTACATGAGTATACCTGTCGATACTCAAAGCGACTTCACTATATAGTATGGCGATTTTGCCAGAACTGGATGTTATATATTGTTGTTTGTTGTATAAAATTATATAACTTTTGAGCGATAAGGCTATAGATAGGCGGTATCGTTTTTGGATATGAATTGTGTAAGAGATATAGTCAGTTTTACATGTATTACGATGCATTATATTTGGTATCGTGTAGAGTGTAATTGTTTCATTGATGTATGTTCATGTCGTAATATCAGATCATTTTATTGATTCTTGGTTTATAAATCTGTTTTTTCAGGCTCACAAAGTAGACATTGAAACGTTACCAGAAGTCTTGGCGGGCAAGGTGGACCTTCTCCCGGATCTACTACAAAAGTCCAGAGCCGTCAGTATAAGTCGGAAATACGAAAACATTTTCATTGGTTGGAATAGTGGGTTAGGGAGAGGGGATATTTTGCCTGCTAAGGCATTTACTGTAGCTATTTACTTGTGTTCTTTAATTCAATGTGCTTCAAGTCCTGCTTCAGTTATTTCGGCTTTTTATGCTATCAAATGGTTTCATGAAATGTATGAATTTAAGTCGCCAACAGATTCCAAATTAGTGTGTAATGTTTTGGAAGCAGGAAAAATAATTTTATCCAAACCAGTTGTTAAAAAGGAGCCTGTAACAGTAGGTATTTTGCTTAAAGTGTACAACGGGATTTATGAAGATTATAATCTGAAAAGTCAACATATCATCTGTGCGTGTTTGTTAGCATTTGCAGGTTTCATGCGCAGTTCTGAACTCCATAATATCAAGGTATCTGATATTATGTTTTTTGAAACTTATGAGTATATTTGTAGAAACAAGTAAAACTGATAAATATAGAGATGGAGCATGGATTACATTAGCAAGAATTGGAACATGTTTGTCCTGTGGACAATTCGAAAAAACTGATAGAAAGGGCTAAATTAAAGCCCAGTGATTTTCTATTCTGTAATTTGTGTAAAACCCAAAATGGTTATACAGTGAGACAGTGTAACAAGCAGATGTCCTACACAAACTTACGTGTCGAGTTTTTAAGAGCACTAGTTCCACATGTCAGTGATATTAAGAAATACTGTTTACATTCCTTAAGATCTGGTGGAGCTTCATGTGCTGCTAATAGAGGTGTAAAAGACAGACTGTTCAAACGTCATGGACGTTGGCTGAGTGATTCAGCCAAAGATGGATATGTGAAAGACTCTTTACAAGAAAGATTATCTGTTTCATTAACATTGGGTCTTTAATTGTATGTAATTTGGACTAATAAGTTTAATATATAAGCTGAACAGATTAGTTATTAGGTATATAATAATATTAATTATAATATTACGGTGTGGGAATGTCCCGTTCTTTATCGTTCATTCGGTATACCCAAGTGCTACATCTAACGATTTCCAAAATAAAATGTTGAAATGGTATTCAGAGTTTGTATTGTTTGTTTGTTGAAGGTTTCGTAATGGTAATCAGGGAACTCCAAATTCGTTCCTTAAGGTTGGATTTTCTTTCCAATGTTTCACTCCCAAAATGACCTCACTGAGGCCATCTGTTGATACCTTTAGGAACATGGCACAGTTCACTCAATTAACTGAAAAATTATTGTATTTTTCATCTAAAAATACGTATAAAATATTCATTACATATAATAGATGAATAACATATGAAATTAAATTATTTTACTCAATAAGAATGTCTAGACAAACATTATATTGATGGTTATAAAATATTCTTAAAAAGAAATTCCCGTGTACAGTTTTGGCAAAACTGGATTACCACATCATTAGGATATTAATTTTGGTCCTACTCTCAATGTCGTATTGCATTCATCTACTTATCTCTAGATTCCATATGATTTAACAGTCCAATAAGTTTGGAATATTAATTCAAAAAGGATAAAATTCGGTCACGGTGCAAATTGGTCACAGTGCAAATTGGTCAAGTTGCAAATTGGTCACGGTGCAAATTGGTCAAGTTGCAAATTGGTCACGGTGCAAATTGGTCAAGTTGCAAATTGGTCAAGTTACAAATTGGTCACGGTGCAAATTGGTCAAGTTGCAAAATGGTCACAGTGCAAAATGGTCACAGTGCAAATTGGTCAAGTTGCAAATTGGTCACGGTGCAAATTGGTCAAGTTGCAAATTGGTCACAATGCAAATTTGTCACCGTACAAATTGGTCACGGTGCAAATTGGTCAAGGTACAAATTGGTCACAATGCAAACTGGTCAAGGTGCAGATTGGTCACAGTGGAAACTGGTCACAGTGCAAATTGGTCAAGTTGCAAATTGGTCACGGTGCATATTGGTTAAGTTGCAAATTGGTCAAGTTGCAAATTGGTCACTGCAAGTTGGTCACGGTGCAAATTGGTCAAGTTGCAAATTGGTCACGGTGCAAATTGGTCAAGTTGCAAATTGGTCATGGTGCAAATTGGTCAAGTTGCAAATTGGTCATGGTGCAAATTGGTCAAGTTGCAAATTGGTCACGATGCAAATTGGTCACAGTGGAAACTGGTCGCAGTGCAAATTGGTCACGGTGCAAATTGGTCGAGTTGCAAATTGGTCACGGTGCAAATTGGTCACGGTGCAAATTGGTCAAGGTGCAAATTGGTCACAGTGCAAATTGGTCAAGTTGCAAATTGGTCACAGTGCAAATTGGTCACGGTGCAAATTGGTCACAGTGCAAATTGGTCAAGTTGCAAATTGGTCACAGTACAAATTGGTCAAGTTGGAAATTGGTCACGGTGCAAATTGGTCACGGTGCAAATTGGTCAAGTTGCAAATTGGTCACAGTGCAAATTGGTCAAGTTGCAAATTGGTCACAATGCAAATTGGTCACAGTGCAAATTGGTCACGGTGCAAATTGGTCAAGTTACAAATTGGTCACAATGCAAACTGGTCAAGGTGCAGATTGGTCACAGTGGAAACTGGTCACAGTGCAAATTGGTCAAGGTGCAGATTGGTTATACTGCAAATTGGTCACGGTGCAAATTATTCAAGTTGCAAATTGGTCAC
>NC_090767.1:9603164-9613164 GCF_036898095.1 Palaemon carinicauda
CACAAGTAATTTCTCTACTTATTCTTGTGTCATCGGCGAAACTTCTCACTACGGAGTTTTCAACATCACAGTCTATGTCTGAGATCATAATAACAAATAGCAGTGCAGCTAATACCGTACCTTGGGGCACACCAGATATTTCCTGGGCTTCATCTGATTTCTCGTCATTTGCAACCACTATCTGTTTTCTGTTTTGCAGGAATTCTTTTACCCATTTTCCTATCTTTCCCACAATATTATGCTTTCTCATTTTTTTCTCCAATATGTTATGGTCTACCTTGTCAAAGGCTTTTGCAAAATCTAGATAGATCACATCTGTGTCTTTTTCATTTATCATATTATTGTATGTTTTCATAGTGAGCTATCAGTTGGGTCTGTGTACTTTTTCCAGGTACGAAACCGTGTTGACCCATATTAAACAAATTATTTTTGACCAAATGGTTCATTATTTTCTTTTTTATTACCCTCTCATACACTTTCATAATATGTGATGTTAGACTAACAGGTCTATAATTGCTTGCCTCTAGTCTTGATCAACTTTTGAAGATAGGGGTTATATAAGCTAATTTATGTTTAACATATATCTCGCTCATATCTATACTCTGTCTTAGCAGTATTGCAAGTGGCTTCGCGATAGTGTTTGCAGTTTTTTTTAACAAAATCGCTGGAACTCCATCTGGTCCGGCTGCTGATTCATTTTTAATTTCGTTTATAGCCGTGACAATATCTGCTTCATTAATATCTATATCCGTTAGATATTCAACATTTTCTTCTCTCATTTCTGTTTCATTATTCTCATTCGCAAATCTTGGCGTGAACTCACTCTTATATTTTTCTGCTAATATGTTGCATATTTCCTTTTTTTCATTCGTTAGCCGTCCTTCAATTCTTAGAGGGCCTATTTCTATTCTCCTTTTATTCATCTTTTTTGCATAGGAGTAAAGTACTTTGGGGTTTCTTTTTATATTTTGAAGTGTCCTTTCTTCTAAGTCCCTTTTTTCATTTTCTTTCGACTGTATAATCTTTTGTTCTGCATTTTCTATCTTACATTTTATTTCCCTCATTTTCCACACATTTTTTTCTTTTGCAAGATTTTTCTTCCACTTTTTAATTTTCTGAAATAAGATCCTTCTGTCTCTTGGTATGCACGTCTTTTGTTTATTGTTTTTTTTCGGTACATATTTTTCAATAATTTTCTCCAGTATTTTGTACAGTATATCCGTATTTACCTGTATATTATCACTTATAAATACATTTTTCCATTCTTTATTCAGTTCTTCATTTATTTCTGACCATTTTATATTCTTACTGTAAAAGTTATATTTTCCATATCCTTCCCAAAGTTTTGTGCTTTTATTAATTCTGTGATCACTTGCTTTGGAATGAACTATCAATTCTATGACATTGTGGTCTGAAATTCCCGTGTTATACACCATTATTTCTTTAACATAATTCACCTCATTCACAAATACTAGATCTAGGACATTTTCCTTTCTTGTTGGAATGTGGTTTATTTGTTGCATATTATGTTCTAATAGCATATCTTGAAGCTTTTCAAATTGCCTCTTATCTTCTGCGCTACTATTACTATCTTTTTTATATGTATACATACAACCACTTTCTTCTATCCGTTCTTTCCAATCCACGAAAGGAAAGTTAAAATCTCCGGATAGGAGTATATTCCAGTCTTTATGGTTTCTACATATATCATCTATTTTTTCTATTATTATGTCAAACTCCTTAGTGTTTGGGGGTCTGTAAACTACAATATTCATTAGTTTTTCAAATTCAAATTCTACCGCAATCAATTCACACTCTGTGTTGCTGTATTTTTTACATACTTTTCCTTGATTTATGTCTCTTCCATATATTTCGGTTCCCCCTTGATTCCTATTTTTTCTGTCTGATCTATAAGTTTGGAAACCCTTTATCTGGTCATCACTGCCAGTCTCTTAGGAATACCATGTTTCACTTATATTTAATATATCTATTTTTTCAATTTGGGTTAGTTCTTCTAAGAACTCTATTTTCCTTTTAGAGTTACTCGTGACTAAACCCTGTGCATTCATTACTATTATGGTTTGTGTTTCATCCCCATTATTTAATATTGGTAATAATATGGATTCTCCCATGCTTCCTTCCTGTTCTGATATGATGTTCTTTTCTTCATTTCCCGGAATTCTGCCATTAAAAAATCCAACTTTTCTATTATATTTGCTCTTTCGCCTTCATATTTATTTGTGTGTGTATACCTGCAACTGTCCCCATATCTGCACCAACCCCTGGCATTATAGATGCATTCTTTGTAGTTGGGCTCTAAATGTGCAGGTTTGGGTTGAAAGGCCTCATATCTTGGGGCTCTTGGTTCAAAGCGCGGTATATACACGGCCTGCTTTTTTGTTTCTTTTTTTGTTTCTTTTTTGCTTTCATTTTTCTTTTCAGTTTGCTGAGTTGTCTTACTTTCATTCATGGTTGCAGGATGCATATATCGACACTTTTTGTTGTAAATGCATCCTTTTCCTTCTTTTAGGTTTTTGCATATTTTTGGATGGAGATCTCTGCATTCGTCTCCATATCCGTCTAAATACGCACATTTACCATATATTTCATAATTATGGCATATCTTTGGATGCTTGTAGTAGCATCTTTCGCCAAATCTGCAATTCCCTCTTTTCAGCATATTGCAGACTATATTCTTCTTTTCTATTTTTTCTTGTTCTTGCTCTTCCCTAAAATTATGTAGGTCCGGGTAGAGTCTCTTGGGTCTATTATTTGTTTCCATCTGGTAATTTATTTCTTCATAAGTATGTTGTTGGATGGCATCATAGGTTATATCAATGATTTCTTCTGCATCCTTACACATATCCTGTTCATTGTTCTCTTCTTCTTCTTTTTCTTCTTCTTCTTCTTCTATTTCTTCTTCCTCTTCTTTATCTTCAACTATTTGCAGATTTAGTCTCGACTTAATTATATTTTCTAACCAGACTAAGCATGTTGAGCAGAATACCTTTGTGTCTTTATTTTTTATTTTTTGCTGTATTTCAGCACATGTGGGATGTGTTGGGACATGACAGGCATCACATTTTCTAATCAATTGTTGAGGATTATTAATGGAATACCATATCTTACATGTATTACACCATTTTGGCATTCTTTTTCCCATTGCATCAATCAGCATATTCACCATATTGGACTTCTTATTGTTCTTTGATGGAATGTGTTGATTGATGTAGACTTTCTTTATAGAGAGAGAGAGAGAGAGAGAGAGAGAGAGAGAGAGAGAGAGAGAGAGAGAGAGAGAGAGAGAGAGAGAGAGAATTTGGCATTTTACAACAAAGGGGGAAAACGATATAGTTAATATAACGAAAATAGCAATAAAAAGGACATATTTTGAACAAAATAGAAATATTGATGTTTTATAATTCGAATGATTCGAGTGACTGTGACTACAGTGGTGCCAAATTTCCTTCGAATGACAGTGACTACAGTGTTGCCAAATTTCATCTCTTATTCTCAGAGAAATATAAATAGAATGTGCGTGATATGTATGTACGTATGTAAATAATAATAATAATAATAATAATAATAATAATAATAATAATCATAACGGAAACCCTATAGAACACAATTTTGAAAACAAATAAGTCAGATTGTCTTTTTAAAAACCGTTGAAATTTCTGGTCGTACCATCTCTCTCTCTCTCTCTCTCTCTCTCTCTCTCTCTCTCTCTCTCTCTCTCTCTCTCTCTCTCTCTCTCTCTCTCTCTAGCTTTCAAAGGTAAACTAATAGATAAATGAAATCATGTGTGTCTTGGCGACAGTGAAAGGAGTCTAGTCCGTAGCAAGGCGGTGGCTCAGTTTGGGTTCATAAGTGAGACTACTGATTATTTAGATGCAATCACGAGATTATCTGTTATTTCCAAGCAACAGAGACTCTTTCAATTGCTTGCAAGACGTTTACATCAATTAAATTATTAAACTATATTTCACACAAATGGTTCAGAGACTCAGATTCTGAGTAACCTGTTGACAGAGATCACGTGATCTTGGGTTCATGAAGGCTCTCAAGTTCATATGACTGAGACTTTGACTTCAATTTACCATAAGCAGTTATCATATTACTCTTTTCTTGAGGCAACATTAGCCAAAAATTGATAGGTTTTACCCACACGTAATATATAAATAATTCAGGAATTACCTTCTATTGTATTCGTTACTTACAGAAGTTGGAATCTTTTAAAATAAAGACGAAGCCAAAGCCAATTGACTCTGCGAGAGGTTGACGGGAAGTAAAGGCGGGAAATTTCGGTTATGACTATTTTGGAATCGACAACATCTAATAATGTAAACGATTAAAACATTGAATAGTGTGTGTGAAGAGAGAGAGAGAGAGAGAGAGAGAGAGAGAGAGAGAGAGAGAGAGAGAGAGAGAGAGATATTCTATATACTTCGAAGAGTCTAGTTAGTTTCCAAATGTAAGTGGAAGGCCAAGGCCAGTATCAGTGTTAGAAAGGGAAATAATATTGTGATGAGGAAAAGTGGCAACGCCGCTCATCAGAATCATCCGATGTTTGAAATATCAAATTTAATTTTTGTTCAAAATGTATTTTTTATTTTTTAGTTTCATTGCGGACATTATTTTCTCTAAACATAATGACAGTTTCACATATATTCCTGAATAGAAAAGAAACCACCTATCGATATGCAGTATATTGAAGCTACTTATGAGTTATCATCGACCTTAAAGACAAGGGATTAGAGAATAGTACAGCGGCATAGCAGACCAATTGTTCAAATTGGTCTAAAAGCACCAAAATTGGCACACATGTAGATTAATATATTCTAAACATTTTTGGATATGGAGGCATTCAAGATTAGCCCTTAGGAAGATATGGCGGCCATTGTTCAAAATGGCCGCCATTTAACATTAGCGTCATTACATAGACTTCATTATGTGTCGTTAGTTTGGTGATAGATGGGCCAAAATTCCCTTTTTTTACATCAGAATTAACATCAATAAATGTTTAACAGATATTTAGATGAATCTTCTCAAAAATGGCCCCCAAACTGGCCGCCATTTTGTGGAAAAAGTGGACATTTGATGAAGATTTCAATACTCAATGACATAATACCTCTAATAACCAGTACCTGATTTCAGGAACACACTTTAATTGCTCAAGTTGCTTTTTTATTTCAAATTGCTGGCAAAATTGCTAGTCAAAATAATACACAGAGTACGGGAAGTTTACAGTATGGTCAGATTGTAGTTATATAGTCGACCAAAAGCCCAGTCTCTAGGCACAGTACTTGTGTAATCCTGCAGTACATACATGTAATACAATAACGTAGATTTTGCCACACTATGTTAATTATGATTCCGAACTTTTCAAATCTGGTCACCAGAATTATGAATGTCTACAGATCATAATGTTGGTTAGCAAGTTTTCTGTCCCAATCTACTGGCATTCGCCTTCACAGAAACATAGACCAGTGCATTGCAGTGAAGCGTTCTTGCACTTGCAGCGGTTTTTGCAGCCTTTCTTGCATCCGCAAGACACCAGCTCATAGCAGGCCTTGGATGCCTCAGGGAGTGTGGTCCAGAGTGGTGTGTAGAGCCCATCATCACTCCGATGCCAGCCCCAGTCTGTTGGTGGAGGGAGCACGGGCGTTGGTACCAATGCCTGGCCCCAGACATGACCACCCTGAAGGGCAGATCTCTTCACATGCTGCTCCAGAGCAGCGTAGGTTGGCGGGATGTTCTGAACAGAGTTCGTCTTTGCAAAGAGCTGCTTTCTCGCCTTGTTGACGTCCTTGCATTTGCTTGTGCGGTCATACAGGAGTATGACAAACCTCTCGATGACATGCATTGTATCCTCTTGGATGCTTGTGGGTGCATTTGCCAGACTCAGCAGGGCATCAGTGAGTTCTGGCAGCGTGTTCCATGTTGCCCAGGCAGATTTCTTCCCATGTCCGACGAAGGCTGACACAGTATCACACCCTGTGATGGCATGAAACATTGGAAGAGCACATGCCTTCTCTGGACCAAGGGAGGAAGCTATTTCATGGGCTGCAATGTAGCGGTAGTTCTTGCCTGTCCCAAAGGCTACCCAGAGTTCGTCTCCAGCTGGTAGTTTCTGGACTACCATCACTGCTAGGACCACGACGTCACTGTCTACTGTTCGAACCTGTATCTGGTGGTGACCATGTTGTGCAGCATGTGCTACATGTAGCATCATGCGGGTGTCTGCCTCTTCTTGGTTGCATGGTGCGAGTGAGTTGACATCCTCTTGCTGTGGAACACAGATCACCTGCTCCCCATCAGTGACGACCAGTTCCTTGCCTTCTTCTTGAAAGGACTCTGCAAGCATGGTGGAGAGGTAGCTGAAGAGCTCCACTTTGTTGCTATCAACTCGCAGGAAACTTTGCCAATTTCCTGGTATGACTGCTGAGTCGACAACACGCCGACGTACTCCCTTTCCACGCTGTTCTCTGGTTGATGCCTTCAGGGAATCTGCTCTGTAGCTGTCCCACACAAGGTCAAGACGTGATACATGTTGGAAACGTTGTACAACGTATGGGATGAACACTTGCTGTGCATATTCCTCGAACGTGTTGGCAGTACCCGGCTTCAACATCTGTACGATTACTGCTCCATCGAGGACAACAGCAGTGACAGTAGGAGCTTCAAACTGAGGCTCAGCATGGCCTTCAAGGCACACCAGCAAGTCACTCTTGCTCCCTAGGTACAGTCTCCCTCCGTCAGATAAAGCTGGAGGGCATTGCTGATTTTCATGCCTGAAGAACTCTTCTAGATTCCCATCACGGGTCTGGCAGCCGATATATAATCGTGCGAAGAGCGCAACATCATTCTTCAGAGATTTGACCTGTTCTTTTCCTTTGGGTATATTGGGTCCTCTCTTGGTCGCAAACAGTGGTAGCTTGTTCCGGTGGATTGCCACCTCAATGGACTTGGTTCTGTCCACGATGCCCTCTTCTAGGTGGGTTTTCTCGATATACAGGACCAGTTCAGCCAGTACGATTCTTGACATTACACCTTCATGGTCAGTTTTCTGCTCGGCTTCTACAGTGGTCTTTGCACGATAGTAAAGAGCCAACAAACACTTGGAATGGTACTTGGCCTCCAGAGCCACCATATCACCCATGCTGAGCCTGGCTATGAGTTCATTGTCCCCAACTTGCGCTGCACACTTCCGTACGCGTGTGTCCACCTGGAAGGTTGTTACTTCATGTAGGGTCTCTGTGCCAGACTTTCCACAGAAAAAGCAGGAGGTGCCGCTGGTAGTGGCTTCTGAAGAGTGTGTTCTGGCGCGCTTGGCCTGGACATTGTCAGTACTATCAAATGCTGAGCTGCTTGCGATGCGTCTCTTCTCTGCTCTTCGTAGCATTGTGTTATTGTATTTGAGCATACATGTTTTATGCCACTTGGCCTGGTGGGCAACCATTGTCGCCTCAACACCTTGTCCTTCATCTAGTCTCTGTAACTAAACAGTTCTTGGCAGTTCTCCGAGTTCATCAAATTTGACCAAGTTTGCAGCCATTGTCGTGTATCCACTCCCAGGGTCTCGGCGTTTAGACAGTACTGGGCAGACAAGTGACTCTGTTGTCTCCTCTTGACATACAAGACACAGCTTCCAGTTTGTCTCAGGAGGTGTTGTGGGAGTACGTTGCTCAAAAGTATCGACCAGTTGGAACTTCTTTGCCATGGCTGCAGTCTGGAACAACGCGTCTCTGATGTCAGGTGGTGCTGCTGCTGCCTCACCTGCAAAGACACAAAACACCACCATGTTACCACAAGTTACTACTACAAGCACCATGACTATCAACACTATACTATTACTGCAGCCGCCGTCACTGCCACCAACGCTGCCGCTGCAAAGTAAAATTCATTTTCTTGTGAAATGGTAGCCAAATTATTTGGTAAGCACAGAAGTATGTGTAATTGTACAATACTTATCACCTCTAGCACACTTATCACCTTTAGCATCCACAAAAAGACAAATTATGGTACATATTCAATGACGCTAACGGTAAATAGCGGCCATTTTGAAAAATGGCCGCCAAATGTGCTACGGGGAGAATCTTGAATGCCTCCATATCCAAAATTGTTCAGAATGTATTAATCCACATGTGTGCCAATTTTGGTGCTTTTAGAACAATTTGAACAATTGGTTTCATATTTCTTACTATGCCGCTGTTACATACGCCCTTCTGGCATTGAAGGAAACGAGCAAGCTCCCATAGAGAGAAGCAACTCTCTCTCTCTCTCTCTCTCTCTCTCTCTCTCTCTCTCTCTCTCTCTCTCTCTCTCTCTATAAATTCTCGTTTAACATTAAGTAGCGAATTATATATCGATTTCTCAGTCGATTATTGCATTCATATCCTAGTTTAGGTAGAGAGAGAGAAAGAGAGAGAGATTACTATTATGAACACTACTATAACTGCTGCTATATTATAGTGATCTACACACACACACACACACACACACACACACACACACACACACACATATATATATATATATATATATATATATATATATATATATATATATATAAATAAATATATATATATATATATATTTATATACATATATATATATATATATATATATATATATATATATATATATATATATATATATATATATATATATATATATCCAAATTTCATTTTGAAACAAAATGAAATAACTATGAGGCAATGATGATTTCAAATCTTATGTTTTCTCGGCAAGCGAGAGAGAGAGAGAGAGAGAGAGAGAGAGAGAGAGAGAGAGAGAGAGAGAGAGAGAGAGAGAATTGTCCCGGAAATTCTTCGATTCAGAAAGTCTTCAGAGAGTGTCTTCTCTCTTAGTTGCAGCGGTGGAAGACACTCGAAGATTCTTCGTGTTCCTTCATGTTTCTCCTTTATTATTATTATCATTATTATTATTATTATCATTATTATTATTATTATTATTCAATGGAAAAATTAGATTCATCATCGGAAGAAGAAAAGAAAGGTGAATAATAAGATAGATAATATAAAACAAGATGAAAAAGAAGAGGAGGAGGAATTTCCCTGAAGCCGTTCGGAAGATTCTCCGGAGGCTTCAAAGAATGAATGTGTGAGAGACTCCGAGCTGGGAGGGGATCTTGAGGATCTCCGGGAGATTCCTTCTGGTTTTTCAAAATAAGGTTGGTCGAACGAGAAACATATGGTAATCTAACATAGATTTCATCACCATGTTCGGTATGTACCAAACAGCGATCAGCACAGTGAGGAAATCATTCAACGGAGTTTTTGGAGGATTATTCAAGGCATCAAAGCTTACAGCTGATCTTCAGGAGCAGCAGTCGGCGTGTGAGAGCTATTTCTTAGAACTCGAAGGACGAATGAAGGAAATTCAGGACTCCTTCGCATTCAGGATGGTCTCTTGGCTACTGCCCAAGAGGAATGACTACTCTGAGGGCGGGATCGGAGACGTTCCCGTCCTCCAGGGACTGTTATCCTCCTTCCCTGTGGTCGGGGGATTCTGGAAATCACGGTAGGATCTTCAGCAGTGTCAACTGAAGGTCCAGACTTTGGAACGGAAACTGGAAACGCTCAAGACTGATCTGAAATCTATTGGAACTCTGGGGAAATTTTTGTCAGACTTCGTCACTAGAACTGAGGGTGGAACTATTGTTCCCCAAAAGAGTGGTGGCAATTGGTTCTGGGTTGTTTTGGTAGGTATGATTGTGGCTGGAAATATCCTGTTGTGGGAATTCTTGTCCACAGAGAAGGAAGAAAAGGAACTAAAGGAGTTAGGTAAAAATATTCAACTGGAGATGGAAAAACGAGTTGAGTTTTTGGACAGAGAATTGGAGTGTGCCTGGGAAGAGATCAACTCTAGATGCCAGGTGGAATCTAAACTAGAAGAAGAGAAGAGAGAGAGCTGAAGGCAGGGATTCAACGTCTCTCCAACACTATGGAAACTCTTCAAAAGGATCAAGAAATGG
>NC_090767.1:9618164-9688164 GCF_036898095.1 Palaemon carinicauda
GGCTAAGGACATCGAAAGATAACTCTTACATCGTTCCTTAAAGGCTGGATTTTCTTTCCAATGTTTTACTTCCAAAATGACCTCACTGAGGCCATCTATTGATAGCTTTAGAAACATGGCACAGTTCGCTAAATCAACTAAAAAAATATTGTACTTTTAATTTTAAAATACGTATAAAATATTCATTACATATAATAGATGAATAAGATATGAAATAGAATGAGTTCACTCAATAACAATGTCTAGATAAACAGTATATTTGCATTTATAGAATAATCTTAAAGAGAAATACTCGTATACAGTTTTGGCAAAAATGGGAATATATTTTGAGGATTCAATGTAATGAGGAATGTTGCAAATTGTTGAGTGAGAAGGATAATGGTGCAAGTGACCTTAACCTAAGATATGACGGTATAGAGGACAGTGAATATGATGATGAACATATTGGTGAAGTGAGCGACAGAATTGAAAGGAGAGTAAATGTATGCATGCATGGTGTAAAAGGAAGGATGATGACATATGTGAATATAAATGAGAATGAATATTGTAGTTTAATTGATACGGGTGCTCAAGTGTCATTAGTAAATGAGTCGGTTATCAGGGAAATTGAGAGGTACAATTGGGAAGTGAAAAGACAGTGTACGAGTGTGAGAATTCATGGAATAGGTCAGGGAAGTTTACTTGTTTGGGAAGAAGTGAGGTTGAAGGTGAAACTAGGGAGTATGGAAGTTGAACATAATTTTATTGTAATGGGAGAGAATGAAATGACTAGTTGTTTTTTGATAGGGATAGATTTTCTGAGGTTGCACAATGTGTCAGTTGATGTTGGTAAGGGTTTGCTTTCTAAGAATGGCTGTAAGGTAATAGTAATTGAGGATAATAGTGTATTCATGGCGAATTTTGTTGGCATGATTGATATTGCAAAAAGTGAAGATGATTTGTTGAGCAAAGAAGAGGTGGAAGAAATGCAAGGTGAATGTTTAGAGATAAATAGGTTACGTGAATGTATTTTAAATGGTATTAGGGTGGAAGAATGGCCGTGTGATTTGGAAGCGTATAAGAAAGTTGTTAAAAGATTTATTGTTTGTAAGAATATTGTGTATTTTTTGCATAGGGGAATGGATGAAGATATATATGTTCCTGTATTTCCAATGCATGCAGCTGTAAGTATGTGTATGGTAGTGCATGACAGGTATGGGCATATGGGGAAGAATAAATTGTGGGAATGCATGCGAGAGAGGTTGTTTACGCCTGGGTTGAGTCAAATTTGTAGGGATGTAGCGACCACTTGTGAGGATTGTCAGAAGGGGAAGTATCAGAGCATGCATGCAAGTCCTCCTGTTCTGAGGTTACGTATGAAAGAGCCATTTGAGATGTTTGTGATTGATTGTGTTTCGTTGCCTGTGACTGCGAGGAGACATGTGGGAATGATTGTCATGGTCGATCATATGAGCAAGTTTGCGTATGCAGTGCCCATCAAGAATAAAAGAAGTGAGACTGTAGCGAGAATGGTAAGTCAAGTGATGTTGCCGATGAGTGTGTGTAAGCCTGCGAAAATGTTAAGTGACAATGGTCCGGAGTTTGTGGGATGGGAGTTTGAGCAGATGTTAAGAGAATGGGGCATTGAACATGTGTATTCGACTCCGTATATGCCAAGTGCGAATGGTTTGGCTGAAAGGACTGTAAGAACCTTAACAGAAATTTTGCGGATGATGAGTACATGTGATAATGATTGGGATTTATATGTTGGGCGTGCGTTGTGGGCGTATAACGCGACGGTGCACAAGAGTACTGGTATGTCTCCGTGTAAGTTTGTGTTGAATTTTGAAAAGATAGTAAGACCGAGATTGAGTGTGTCCGAGAATGATAGAGATGTTTGGAAGAAAGCAAATGAGAGGTTTGAAAGCTACAAAGTGGGAGAGAAAGTGTTAAAAGAAGTAATTGAAAAAGGAAGAATGAATGTCAATAAGGTACGTGATAAGTTTGAAGGTCCATATGAGGTGTTAGATGTTGGTTCTAGTGGGTTGAGTTATGTTTTAGGTAAGGTAAGTGTGGATGGTAGTGTGGAAAAGGTTAGGGCACACCACAATCAGTTGCGAAAATGGAAGGAGGTACCAAGATATATTCAGGAGAATGGTATGAATAAATGGCTGAAAACGAACAAGTATGAACCGAGTATGTGTGAGGCATTAGGTTTAGAAGATAAGCAATTGGTGTTAGTAGAGTATGGAAGGAAAAAGAAGTCTGAGAATTTTACAGGGGATAAAAGGAGGGAAAATTTTGTAGTTGTAGGCGGGAATCAGAATAAGCAGGACAAGGGTGTAAATGTACAGGTGAGTATGGAAGATAAATGTATTAATACAGATGAAACTTGGATGAGTATGAATGATACTTATAGTGTGTGTGGTTTTTCGTTAGATGAGGCAAGAGAACGTATGACGGACACGAGAATGAAAGATAGGAGAATGATAAGCAGTATGAATGATTCTTTTGTTAAAGTAGAAAATGGTTTAGATGTAATGGATGAATTGTTGACAGAAATTAGTGGGATTTTCGGGCCAGATGAAACTGAGGTAGATGAAATAGTGAATGATATCTTAGACGAGCAGAACATAGACGGAAATAGTAATAGTACGTTGAATGAAAACGACATGGAAGAAGTGAATGAGAGAGTGCAGGTATATGAAGGCCCAGTTACCCGAAGCCGAGGTCCTGTTCCTGATTGCGACTGGGTGATGAGAAAATAGGTAAGTGTTGTGTGAGGATTTGGCAAAGTAAGGGGGGAGGAATGTGGAGGATTAATTTTATTTTAATTTATTTTTTGTTTGCCAAATCAAGAGTGAGTGAGTGAGTGAGTGAGTGAGTGAGTGAGTGAGAGTTTATTTACTCAAGTTTTGTCAAACCGCAAGAGAGAGAAAGTGTTTATTTGCTTAGTTTTGTGTGTGTGAGAGAGAGAGAGAGAGAGAGAGAGAGAGAGAGAGAGAGAGAGAGAGAGAGAGAAAGAAAGAAAGAAAGTGTTTATTTGCTTTAGTTTTGTCAGAGAGAGAGAGAGAGAGAGAGAGAGAGAGAGAGAGAGAGAGAGAGAGAGAGAGAGAGAGAGAGAGAGAGAGAAAGAGTGTTTATTTGCTTTAGTTTTGTCAGAGAGAGAGTGAGAGAGAGAGAATTTCATGTGCTTTAGTTTTGTTAGATCGCGCGTGCGCGAGAGAATATGTGTGTATGTGCGTTTGTGTGTGCGTGTTTTGTGTGTCCGCGGTGCGCGCCGAAGAAAAAGGGTAATTAGCGAATGATTGTTTGAAGTTGGAAAGATTGTTGGTATATTTGAGGTTGTTTGTTTACATTTTTTAGCTAGGATAGGGTGGTGATGAATGTCTTGGGCGAAAGCATTGGATCTTGGACGATAGAAGGAGTCGGTTCTGCATTTTTTTGTTCTTCGGAAGCCGGCTGTTTAGTGTTTTTATATTCTGAGCCGTAATTCCTCCTTTGGATTCCTTTATACTCCTTGGAGTTTTAGTTTGGCCTGGAAGGTGGTGTTTGTCAGCCGTGTGTAATAGATTGTATATGAATAGCTTGATGATGACGACCCGGACCGGACAATGAATGTAGGAATAGACTACTGAAATACAGAATTTTTGAACGTTGATGACCTGGCTATAAAATACGGATTTCTCTAACGACAATTGATGACGACGACCACCGCATAAGATTGCACGGTCGAATTGGCCGTACGATAGTGTTGGCCAGTGCCAGTAGGCTACAACTGCGCAAGGACTGTTGCGTGTGAACCAAGAGGTTTTCTTGGTTTGCCATTACATTTTTCGTGTGTTGCAGAATATGATTGGTGTTTAGTATTAAGTAATTTATTTAGTCTTAAGTGTGATTTTGGTACTGTGCGTGGACTAATGGTGTTGGGTATATTAAAGGGATATTGTTTTTTTTTCGATTGTTGGCGTTCTCGGTACCCTCACGCACGGATATATATAGCAAATTTTGTTTTTTTTGTCTATTGAATTTATGATAAATTGTGATTGTTCCTGGGTTATGGCATATGGTGGATGGTTTGGTGATACGTGATTTGTTTTAGTGTTAAGTC
Source organism: Palaemon carinicauda (assembly GCF_036898095.1). Taxonomy (NCBI): domain Eukaryota; kingdom Metazoa; phylum Arthropoda; class Malacostraca; order Decapoda; family Palaemonidae; genus Palaemon; species Palaemon carinicauda. Next base: position 9,622,255 of record NC_090767.1, read on the forward strand.
AGTTTAATGATTTGTGTTCTGTTTTTGGTTGCGTTAATATAGTTTTAAGGCTATGTTTTGTTTTCATTTTCCTTCTGTCCAAGAGTCTAGTTTAAAGTAAAGTAAGGGGAAAGTTTGTGTTGAGGGATATTTTGGAAGTAAGAGTGATCAAGGGTGTGGGGGGGTTGTGTTTTGTATACATCCCGCTACATTGGGCTCAAACAGGTTTCCTCCAAGGATGGAGGAATGTCTGAGCTTGCTGACATCCATAGCGGGGACCTTAGGGTGGAACCTCTGTCACCGCATCACGTCGCTTTAGAATCGAGTTAGCCCACAGGTTAGTGACCTGGTTAGCCAAAAACTCGATGGAGCGCATGCCCGAGAGGAGGAAGGTCTCCAGGGCCTTCCTATTGCTCTCCTTGGACAAGTCCTCAGAGCGCAATAGGATGCCCAGAGACCCTAGCCAGACATCCAGCCACGAAGTGGCCTGCATGGCACACTTAGCGACTTTCTCTTGGCTTAGGATCTCCGACGCTGAGAATGTCACCTGCCGGGCATTGAATTTCTCTAGAGAGACCTCTGGTGAGCTCTTCCACCGAGTGGTGGAGGGGAAGAGCTATACTGGACTCCCCCATGATCTCAAAATACCTCCTCTGCTGTAAACGAGGAGGTGGGAGGAGTTTGTTCCCAGAAGAAGAACGGCTGGAGGAGGCGAGTTCCGAGAGCTGAGCTTCGACCTTATCTCTGGCACTCTTCACCCCCTGGGACCAAAGCTGCACTGGCCCTTGGGGGTTTCTGGATACCATAGACTTGGTCTAGGACCGTATCCTTGCCTTCGCGAGGGGCGATCTCCAGGTCCTTGAACCTGCCAGAAGGCATGCTCTGACTCGTGCTGCTCTCCTCCCTGTGGACTGGCAGCTAAGTCTCCTGTCCCCAAAGGCTCTTCTTGGGGAGACACGTAGACGTTCTCCCGGGGTCTGGTTGGCTCTGGTCGGATCCGTGAAGAAGACCTAGGAATCGTCTTTGAGTCCTTGGGTTCCCTCCTAGGAGGGATACAGGACTCAAGCAAAGAGGTCTGGAAGGTACCTTCCATGCGAGACGTTTCTCTTCCTCGAGGTGGGGTTCCTCCCATTGGTGCCGTGGAAGAGGCCCTCACCCCGCTGGACTCTCCTGAGGACGGAAAAGCTTCGTCCACAGGAGACGGAGAAAACGACTGCGAAGGGGATGGAGCCTTCCTGTTGGACCTCTTGGGAGCCAACTTCTCCCTGGAAGAAGTCACCACGAAGTCTACTCCTCTCCTTCTCTTCAGCGGGGGTGAGTCTGTCATTGGTTTAAGTACCAGATCAGCGAGGGCCAGCTTCACAGCCTGCACCACCGGTTTCATCAGGTGACCAAACCAAGACTGACGGGTGACCGACGCAGTGTCAGTAATCCCCTCTGGAGGGAAGGGAATCTCCTGATCCTTCCGAGTGGACGCAACGGGGCCTGCCTGAAATGAAGAAAGGGAAGAATGTTGCCTGGACCTCTCCGGTGACTCTTCCTGGTCCTGGACGAGAGCCCTGCGCTGGCGCGGTGGCGATCCTGATGGCGATATGGAAGTACCCGTCCCCGTAGGAAGCACGCACTGCGGATCCCAGCGAGAATGGGGGTTGCGCTGGCGCTCGCGCGATGGAGCATTCGGAGGGTCACGCGTGTGCGACTGCTGGATCGCGGGCGAGTGGGCGCGAGGGCGCGCTGGCGAGGGAGCCGTTGGCGTACAGGTAAAGGTGCGCGCGAGGGTAGAGGAGATCGCTGTCGTTCAGCAGAACGATGGTACGCAGGAGATCAACGGCGCACTGGAGATCGATGGCGCGTGGGCGAGCGATGGCGCGTTGGCGATCGATGGCGCGTTGGCGAACGATGGCGCGCAGGTGACCGACTGCGCACAGGTGATTTAGCGCGTGGGCGCGTCGGAGACCTGTGACGATCCGAGGCATGGGCACGCTGGCGCGTTGGCGAGCGCTTGCGCACAGGCGAAGGATCGCGCGGGCGCGTAGGAGATCGTTGGCGCGCAGGAGGGTGTCGATGCGCAGTCAGCTGGGGCGCAGGATCAGATGGCGAGGAAGTGCGCAAGGGCGAACGCTCGCGGTCGGGCTCAGAAGATGTCTCGTGGGCGCGAGCGCGCAGGAACTCCTGAAGTGCGCGCACGCTGTTGCGAAGGCAAAGACGGGCGCAAAGGTGCGTGTGGGCGAGGCGAAGGAGTGAAGTCCTTGCCTGCGTCCAGATCCAAAGATCTTGGGCGCGTGTTGGCGCGCATGGCGCGCATCAGGAACAAGGTGCGCAGGGCGCGCATCAGGAACAAGGTGCGCGCTGACGAGCAGGAGATCGTGGGCGCTCAGGAGACTGAGGGCGCGCATGGCGCGTAGCAGGAACTGAAGGGCGCTGACGGCTAGCAGGAGAGCGCTGGCGAGACAAGTCCTAAGACTGAAGCTCTGGAGAGCGCTTGTGCGCTACTGCGCACAGTTGAGCGCGCAGGGGACCCCTGACGCGCAAGGGACTCACCCACACCGTGGGATAAATCCCTTTGCCCCGAAGGGACCGGCGCCCATCGGATGACGGGATGAGAAGATCTGCGGAGAGGTCCAAGGACGTGGCTGCGACAGTCTGCTCCCGACGAGAAGAATCCTCTGCAAGGGAAGGTGGCGGTGAAGAAGACCCAAAGAGGCGGCTCCTAACTCCCTTGTAGGGAGAAGGAAGGCCCCTACGGCGAAGAGGACGACGAGCCTTACGGCGACCTCGAGGCAGGGCATCCACATCGTCAGTCCTCCAAAGAGGAGTCTCTGTCAGTGCGCTCCCCCGAGGAGGAGACGCATCTGCAGGAGAGACCGTGGGACTCAACTTTCCCCTCGAAGGATGTTCGGAGGGGGAGGGGGAGGCTGAGCCTTCAGCAACATCCCCAACAGCAGCAGCAGCAGAGGTTTGACAAGACCCGTCGGAAGCCTCTGCCACAACAACGTCGACAATAGACAGAGGGTCTACCTCTGCTATTACCGGCGATTGCTTGACAGCTGCCCCCAACTGGATCAGGTCAAACAGGGCTTCCTTGGAGGGCAAGCCCTTAACCCTGGATAGGTACGGTGGGTCGTTCGCGACCCCGAGCGTCAAAAAAAAACAGGTTTTTCTCACGTGACTCACCCCCGTGACTGAATTTGTGGGTGATCGACCTGCAGGAGGTGTCTCCCCTACACGCTCTAGTAGTGTCCAGATGTGCATTGCTGTAGCTGTACTCCTTCCCCGATTTCTGAGACGCGTCGGGGTCGAGCGCGACCGAGTTTACCCTTCTAAGGTAGTTTGCATAATTATCAAAGTTATTACGTATTATGAAATTGTCGTAGAATGGTGCAACTTGTATAGGTTATCAGTTGTGGAAAGTCTTGGTGGATTGTTTGGCTACCATGTGCATGATTTTTTTTTTAGTTAAAATGTCGTTCATCACCACGAGGACCATTTTACTGCGAGTGCCCCTTTTTAATTTTTTTTCATTTTTTTGCCAAGTCATTTTTCCGTAAGATATTGCCAAATAGTGTCGTAAAACTTTTGCTTGTTTAGTGTTGGAAAGTGTGTCTAGATGATCTGGCTACTCATGCATGACTTTGTTTTTGTCAGATACGACGTAGTTATTGGTATACTGTATTGGGTATTTAACTGCGGTTACCAATTTCTGTTTTTTTTCAATATTTGTAAAAATTACTACGTAGTAAGGAATTGCCGTATATTATTCATTTTTTTTTCATGTTTATGTGTTAGAAAGTGTGCCTTGATGGTTGGGCTAACACGTGCATGTCTTTCTTTTTATCTGAGATGCTGTATATTAGAATGTCGGGCATTTTACCGCGAGTACCCCTTTTTCATTTTTTTTTCATTTTTTTGCCAAGTCATTTTTCCGTAAGATATTGCGAAATAGTGTCGTAAAACTTTTGCTTTTTTAGTGTTGGAAAGTGTGTCTAGATGATCTGGCTACCCAAGCGTGATTTTGTTTTTGTCAGATACGACGTAGTTATTGGTATATTGGGTATTTAACTGCGGTTGCCAATTTCTGTTTTTTTTTCAATATTTGTAAAAATTTACTACGTAGTAAGGAATTGCCGTATATTATTGATTTTTTTTTCATGTTTATGTGTTAGAAAGTGTGCCTTGATGGTTGGGCTAACACGTGCATGTCTTTTTTCTTTATCTGAGATGCCGTATATTAGAATGTTGGGCATTTTTCCGCGAGTGCCCCTTTTTATTTGTTTTGCATTTTTTTGCTTAGTCATGTTACCGTAAGGAATTGGCAAGTAGTGTCACAAAACTTATATTTTTATAGTGTTGGAAAGTGTTTCTAGATGATCTGGCTACCCATGCCTATTTTTTTTTAGCCAGATATGGCGTATATATAAGTATGTGTTCGATTTTCCTGTGATTGCCATTTTTTCGTTTTTTCCCATTTCTTTCAAAATTACTACGTACTAAGGAACTATCACAGAGTAATATTTCATTTATATGTTTATTTGTCGGAAAATGTGCCTTGATGGTTTGCCTAGCACGTGGCTGAAATTTTTTTTTTCTGAAATGCCGTATATTAGAATGGCCATTTTTCCACGAGTGCTCCTTTTTATTTGTTTTGCATTTTTTTGCTTAGTCATGTTACCGTAAGGAATTGGCAAGTAGTGTCGCAAAACTTATATTTTTATAGTGTTGGAAAGTGTTTCTAGATGATCTGGCTACCCATGCCTATCTTTTTTTTAGCCAGATATGGCGTATATATAGGTATGTGTTCGATTTTCCGGTGATTACCATTTTTTCGTTTTTTCCCAATTGTTTCAAAATTACTACGTACTAAGGAACTATCACAGAGTAATGATTCCTCTAGATGTTTATTTCTCGGAAAATTTTGTTTACTTTTTTTTTGATTGAATATCAAATTTTTTTAGCTAAAATATTATAGTTTTACATTTTTTTTTTTTTCGATTTTATTTCCCTTCAAAAAAATTTTTTTGGGTCAGAATTTTAATTTTATAGTCGTAAAATAATCGACAATTATCCAGCAACCCACCATACAATTTTTATGCATATCCAATAATAATTAGATTAGTAAATAACACCTTGAAATTGACATACCCTTCCTACATTTCAAGTGGCAGATTAGGGAGTCTGAGTCAGTGTGGTTGGCGGCCATTTTGTGGACATATCCGAAGCGTAAGCTGCCCTATCTATATATATTCTTGTTCCCTATAGAATTTGTGATATTTTGGTATATTTTTACCTGCATAAATATCATATTATATATTAAATATATGTATTTTTTTACGAAATTTCTAAGTACTCAAAAAATTACCTTTAGATATGGCCCCTGATATAAATGTAATTTACAAAATAATGAAGATTTTTTTACATATTTCTATTTTAGGATAACATATGTTTATTCCCTAAAAAATTAGCCACTTCCTATTTCATTTGGGTACCCAAAAAAATTCATGAAATTTGGACAGATTTTTTTGGCCAAAAAAAGTTACCCTTTTTTTCTCATTTCAGATCTTCACCTCCATGGGTCTGACTTCATCTAAAATACATCAAGATGTGTCCTAAACATTCAAGAATCAATTCCTAAAAGGATTTGTGTATATATGTATAAACTTTTTTTTTATGAATTTTTATGTCAGGTCTTTTATTTTTTCTACTTAATTTTTTAAAATATTTATAATAAATAGTTTTTCTGCAGATGAGTAGTATTTATCTTTACAGTTGTTTTAAGCATTCATTGAAGTTTTTTTTTGGCAAAAGAAAAAAGGAGGTTACTGCAAAAACTGATTTTTCAAGAATTTTTTTTGGCGTCGGGGTCGTTCGCGTCCGAGTATACCCTTAAAGGGGTGTCCGAGGAGCGTACCTATCCAGGGTTAAGGCCCAAGGAAGCCCAAAGCTGAAAGAGATCATCATTAGACACAGCACGGTCATCATCTTAATGAGAATCAATATCCTCCCCCGGAGGAGGGGGAGCTGCCTCGCTATGGGAGGCAACGCCCTCTCCCGCACCCCGAGGTCGGGAAACAGAACAATGGCCTACGCTACCACTCGACGGCCTCTCACAAGAGACCGATCGAGTGGGAGCTTCGGAGGAAGTTCGGGCGGCGGAAGAAGAGTCCTTAGAGCCTTCCTTCTTCAAGGCAGCCCTTGAAGGAAAAAGGTCTCTCCTGGACTTCTTCTTACGTCGCCAGGCAAACCTCTCCCACTGGGAGGTAGACCACTCCCTGCACTCACTACAAGTTAAGTCTCTATCACACTGTTGACCTTGACACTGCGGGCAAAGAGTGTGAGGATCCGTCTCGACCGCCGACATGAATGTTCCACAGGGGTGGCCGGGGAGTCCAGGGCACTTGCGCATAATTGCGATGAAGGTAGAGGCCAACTTGCAAACACACAAAGCTGAAGAAAAAGAAAAAACAGATTAAGGCTGTCAAAAGCGAGGACGAAAGACAGACACGTCTGCTCATCGTCCGAGCCAAAAGTGAAGTGAGACAATTCACCGGTGTGTGGGGGGGAGGGGTAGCAAGCTACCCCTTCCCCTACCCCCTAGCTAACTAGCGCGGTGGTAGTTAACCCTCGTTAAAAATCTAATGGCTCGTCATTTTCAGCTACGCCGAAAGTAATACCCTATGTAAATAGCGTGGTTTGTATTTCGGTTACGGAACAATTATTAATTTAAAGATACCATTACCTTCTACAAGTAACAGGAATAATCACCTTTTTATATTACTGTTGGACGAGCATATGAAAAAGAAGACATTCTCGACGGGATCCTGGTTTAGCATACGCACGCCCGGGAAGCTGGGACACACACAGCCGCAAAGTTGGCGTCGGCCTTTTACCAGAGGGCGTACATCTCCTCCAGACAGAGGTCCAGTTGAAAGTAGTCCCTCAGGAGTCTCTGGCATTCTGTCTCGCTGATCACACCGGATTGGTAATCAGTTACCGTTTACTTTGCTTCTTTCGGTCTTTTGTCTCTGCTTTCGGCGCTGGCTCTTCGCCGTCGCGCACCGGAAGCTCCGGTGCATCGTGGGTCTGATAGAGGATGCCGGTGTCATCTTGGCACAGTCCAAACGTGGTTTCCAATGATGCCGTGTCATTTCCCAGGGACGGCTTCCCCCCATCTGAAACGCCAAATGTTGTGTAAAGTATTGACATTTTCATCAACTTATGACACCAGAAATGAGACTACAGTACTGTATTATTAAAATTGCCTCTTCTCATTCATCACCATCAAACCTCACACTTCTTTATTCATTACTGTATTCCAGAGAGTTGCAAAACCTCTTTGACACTATAAACCCCAAAAAGGAACCCCACATCTTTGCTAAGACTGTATATAGTCATTCCTTCTTCCTAATAAAATCGTACATTTTAAAAAGTACAAAATATGTGGCAGTATGTTAAGTGTCGGTACTTTTGCTCTACATTTCTTAACCATTGAAGAATATAAAAAAAGTGTATAAGACATTATTGCTCATAATCAAAACATCAAAGAGATGGCAGTCTATCAAATAGATCTCAACTGTCTCGCAGAGTCTACCTTAAATAAAATCACCAGGTTTTAAAAGTAATTCTATTTTTCCTAACTATACAAACCACCGTTCTTCAATAAGAGACTTATTATCCTTGGGAGGGAGGAATTCCCTCTGATTAAACCGGACGGTTTACTTTCCCGGGAAATGCCAAAGCACTTTGGTCCTGTGGAGGAGCGGAAGTGACGGCTCCTGCCTATCAACCTCCCAACGACTTGGACGTGAAGATGAGGAAGGTGATGGGATAAGCCACTACCAGGGACTGACAGACGATCAGGGAAGAATTTACATCCGTGTGGATTTATACGTTGTCTGAATGTGTGGTCATAAGAGACCATGGGTTGCATACATCTTCCCATCCTCTCCAATCATAAGGCCTGGCTGCATCTATCATCCGGTCCAACAAACAACAGGCTGACTACTGTGCCCCAAAGGAAGAGGAGAAAACAAAGAAAATCCCAGTAAATGTTACATCTCATTCTGTTTATAATATTAGGAGAAGGTTGAAGCAATATAAAGAGGAAGAAAAAGATAAGAAAGAGAGAAATTTAGATTCGAACTGGGGGAGCAATTTCCCCAAGTTCGAGAGCCCTCTTGCCCGTCACCAAGTTTCAGCACGGGAATAGAATGCTGTGCTGAAGCTCAATGACTTCATCAAGGCATTCTCTCATTAAGAGGGTTGCCAGGAATGAAGCGAGCTGATAGTGTTATCGAGTGGACTTCGGACCACCTCAGAATCTCTACTGCAAGATGGGATAGCTGTTGTGAAAAGGTACCTCCCTATTTGTTGATATAAGCCACTACCGTGGTTTTGTCGCTCATCACCACCACGGAGTGGCCACCAAGGGTCCGTTGGAACTGTTGAAGGGCCAGATACACGGCCTTCATCTCTAGCAGGTTGATGTGTAGGTACTTTTCTGATTCTGACCAAAGGCCTGAGACCCTCGGGTTCAGAATGTGGGCCCCCCACCCTTCTTTTGATGCGTACGAGAACAGTGTCAAATCCGGGGGAAGGACGAGAAGATCCACTCCCTTTCGTAGGTTTTCGTCCATCAGCCACCACCGCAGGTCCGCCTGTTTCGTGGATCCCATAGGGACCAGAGAGTCCGGGGAATCAGTGCCCTGATTCCACCGGGACTTGAGCCGTCATTGCAGGGATCTCATCCTGAGACGGCCGTTCGGGACCAGACGGGCCAGGGACGCTAGGTGACCTAAAAGACGTAACCATGATTGGGCTGGAAGCTCTTCCCGCCTGAGGAAGGGCTCTGCAACCCTCCTCAGCCTTGCTATCCTGTCGTCTGATGGAAAGGCTTTGTGGAAATTGGTGTCTAATAACATGCCTAGATATACCAGGCGTTTGGTCGGCTGCAGAGAGGACTTCTCGAGATTTACCATGATCCCCAGATCTTGGCAAAGTCCCAGAAGCCTGTCTCTGTGTCGAAGAAGGGTCGACTTCGAGTCTGCCAGGATCAGCCAGTCGTCCAGATATCGGAGGAGACGGATGCCGTTCCTGTGCGCCCACAACGAAATCAGGGTGAACTATCTGGTGAACACCTGAGGTGCTGTGGAGAGACCGAAGCACAGTACCTTGAACTGGTAGGTCTTGCTGTCTAGGCTGAATCTCAAGTACTTCCTGGAAGACGGATGGATTGGGATCTGAAAGTATGCGTCCTTCAGATCCACTGTGCACATGAAGTCTTGTGGTCTCACTGCAAGTCTGACCGTGTCCGCTGTCTCCATGCTGAACGAAGTTTGTTTGACAAACTTGTTCAGAGTTGAGAGATCGATGACGGGTCTCCAGCCTCCAGACGCCTTCTTTACAAGAAAGAGTCGACTGAAGAAGCCTGGGGAGCCGTCGACAACCTCTTGGACAGCATCCTTCTTGAGCATGGTCTCGACTTCTGCCCGAAGGGCTAGCCCCTTTGCCGATCCCATGGCATAGGAGCACAACGACACTGGATTCGCTGTCAGGGGAGGTTGAGATGTTGTGAATGGGACGCGATATCCTTGGCCCATCACAGAGATCGTCCAGGAATCGGCCCCATGTTGCTGCCACCTGTGCACGCAACTTTGTAGGCATCCCCCACAGGTAGACACGCAGGGGGACTGCCAATCCTAGCGTTTACGGCCACGGCCGCTCCCTCTAGGATTTCTGCCTCCCCTGGAGGACTTTCCGCCCCTCTTGTCCTTGACAGGAAAGGGCTGTGGCTTACACACCTTCGTCTTAGCTGCCGGAGCCTGCTTCAGTGTCCTGCAAGGCTGCTGTTGATGCTGTTGTGGAGCTGGAGGCTTGTAGGGCCAAGATGTGAGGGCCCTTTGGAGGAGCGAATCATGATTCGACATCCTCCACCTCTCAGCTGTGCGTTCTTTATCCTTGGGCTCAAACAAGCTTCCTCCAAGGATGGAGGAGTGTCTGAGCCTGCAGACATCCACGGCGGGGACCTTCGGATGGAACTTCTCGGTCACTGCATCAAGTCGCTTTAAGATCGAGTTGGCCCACAGGTTGGTAACCTAGTGAGCCAGGAACTCGATGGAGCGAGTGCCCGAGAGGAGGAAGATCTCCAGGGCCTTCCTATTGCTCTCCTTAGACAAGTCCTCAGAGCGCAATAGGATGCCCAGAGAACCCAGCCAGATGTCCAGCCACGAAGTGGTCTGCATGGCACACTTCGCCACCTTCTCCTGGCTAAGGATCTCCGATGCCGAGAATGTCACCTGCCGGGAGGAGAGCTTCTCAAGAGGAGTTCCCCTTGTGAGCTCTTCCACCGAGTGGTGGAGGGGAAGAGCTATACTGGACTCCCCCATGATCTCAAAATACCTCCTCTGCTGTAAACGAGGAGGTGGGAGGAGTTTGTTCCCGGAAGAAGAACGGCTGGAGGAGGCGAGTTCCGAGAGCTGGGCTTCGACCTTATCTCTGGCACTCTTCACCCCCTGGGACCAAGGCAAAGCTGCACTGGCCCTTGGGGGTTTCTGGGTACCATAGACTTGGTCTAGGACCGTATCCTTGCCTTCGCGAGGGGCGATCTCCAGGTCCTTGAACCTGTTCAGTTGCCTCATCAGATTCAAGACCTGCCAGAAGGCATGCTCCGACTCGTGCAGCTCTCCTCCCTGTGGACTGGCAGCTAAGTCTCCTGTCCCCAAAGGCTCTTCTTGGGGAGACACACGTGGACGTTCTCCCGGGGTCTGGTTGGCTCTGGTCGGATCCGTGAAGACGACTTAGGAATCGTCTTTGAGTCCTTGGGTTCCCTCCTGGGCAGGATACAGGACTCCAGCAAAGAGGTCTGGAAGGTACCTTCCACGCGAGACGTTTCTCTTCCTCGAGGTGGGGTTCCTCCCATTGGTGCCGTGGGAGAGGCCCTCACCTTGGTGGACTCTCCTGAGGACGGAAAAGCTTCATCCACAGGAGGAGAAAACGACTGCAAAGGGGATGGAGCCTTCCTGTCAGACCTCTTAGGAGCCAACTTCTCCCTGGGAGAAGTCACCACGAAGTCCACTCCTCTCTTTCTCTTCAGCGGGGGTGAGTCTGTCTTTGGTTTGAGTCCCAGATCAGCGAGAGCCGGCTTCACAGCCTGCACCACCGCTTTCATCAGGTGACCAAACCAAGACTGACGGGTGACCGACGCAGTGTCAGTAATCCCCGCTGGAGGGAAGGGGATCTCCTGATCCTTCGGAGTGGATGCAACGGGGCCTGCCTGAAATGAGGAAAGGGAAGAATGTTGCCTGGACCTCTCCGGTGACCCTTCCTGGTCCTGGGTGAGAGCCCTGCGCTTGCGCAGTGGCGATCCTGATGGCGATCTGGAAGTACGCGTCCCTGTCGGAAGCACGCGCTGCGGATCCCGGCAAGAATGGGGTTCGCGCTAGCGCTCACGCGATGGAGCATTCAGAGGGTCGCGCGTGGGCGACTGCAGGAGCGCGGGCGCGCTGGCGAGTGGGCGCGCTGGTGAGGGGGTGTGTTGGTGCGCAGGTGAATGAGCACACGAGGGTAGAGGAGATCGCTGCCGGTCAGGAGAACGATGGTGCACAGGAGATCGATGGCGCGTGGGCGAGCGATGGCGCGTTGGAGAGCAATGGCGCGTGATGGCATGTTGGCGAACGATGGCGCGCAGGTGATTTAGCGCGTATGCGCGTCAGAGACCTGTGACGATCCAAGGCATGGCGCGCTAGCGAGCGCTTGCGCACAGGCGAAGGATCGCACGGGCGCGCAGGAGATCGTTAGCGTGCAGGAGGGTGTCGATGCGCAGTCAGCTGGGGCGCAGGATCAGATGGCGAGGAAGTGCGCAAGGTCGAACGCTCGCGGTCAGGCTCAGAAGAAAACCCGTGGGCGCGCGAGTGCGCAGGAACTCTTGAAGTGCGCGGGGGCTGTTGCGCAGGCGAATATGGGCGCACAGATCCTTGCCTGCGTCCAGATCCGAAGATCTAGGGCGCGTGGGTGTGCGTTGGCGCGCATCAGGAACAAGATGCGCAGGTGCGCGCTGACGAGCAGGAGATCTTGGGCGCTCAGGAGAGTGATGGCGCGCATGGCGCGCAGCAGGAACAGAAGGGCGCTGACGGCTAGCAGGAGAGTGCTGGCGAGCAGGAGAGCGCTGACGAGCAGGAGCACGCTGGCGAGGCGTGTCTGAAGGCTGCAGCTCTGGAGAGCGCATGGGCGCTACTACGCGCAGGGAAACCCTGACGCGCAAGGGATTTACCCACACCGTGGGATACGTCCTTTTGCCCCGAAGGAACCGGTGCCCGTTGGATGACGGGATGAGAAGGCGCCTGCTCTGCATCTGCATCCAGGGGTGATGGCAGGCCGGAAGGACTGGAAGGTCTGGCAGGCGTAGGAGATCATGAGCGATCTGCGGAGAGGTCCAAGGACGTGGCTGCGATGGTCTGCTCCCGACGGGAAGAATCCTCTGCAGGGGAAAGAGTCGATGAAGAAGACCCGAAGAGGCGCCTCCTAACTCCCTTGTAGGGAGAAGGAAGGCCCCTACGGCGAAGAGGACGAGCCTTACGGCGAAGGCGACCTCGAGGCAGGGCATCCACATCGTCGGTCCTCCGAAGAGGAGTCTCTGTCAGTGCGCTCCCCCGTGGAGGAGACGCACCCGCAGGAGAGACCGTGGGACTCAACTTTCCCCTCGAAGGATGATCGGAGGGGGAGGGGGAGGCTGAGCCTTCAGCAACGTCCGCAGCAGCAGCTGAGGTTTGACCAGACCCGTCGGAAGCCTCTGCCACAATAACGTCGACAATAGACAGAGGGTCTACCTCTGCTATTACCGGCGATTGCTTGACAGCTGCCCCCTACTGGATCAGGTCAAACAGGGCTTCCTTGGAGGGCAAGCCCTTAAGCCCCAAGGAAACCCAAAGCTGAAAGAGATCATCATTAGACACAGCATGGTCATCATCGTAATGAGAATCAATATCCTCCTCCGGAGGAGGAGGGGGAGCTGCCTCGCTATGGGAGGCAACGCCCTCTCCCGCACCCCGAGGTCGGGAAACAGAACAATGGCCAACGCTACCACTCGACGGCCTCTCACAAGAGACCGATCGAGTGGGAGCTTCGGAGGAGGTTCGGGCGGCGGAAGAAGAGTCCTTAGAGCCTTCCTTCTTCATGGCAGCCCTTGAAGGAAAAAGGTCTCTCCTGGACTTCTTACGTCGCCGGGCAAACCTCTCCCACTGGGAGGTAGACCACTCCCTGCACTCACTACAAGTTAAGTCTCTATCACACTGTTGACCTTGACACTGCGGGCAAAGAGTGTGAGGATCCGTCTCGACCGCCGACATGAATGTTCCACAGGGGCGGCCTGGGAGTCCAGGGCACTTGCGCATAATTGTGATGAAGGTAGAGGCCAACTTGCAAACACACAAAGCTGAAGAAAAAGAAAAAACAGATTAAGGCTGTCAAAAGCGAGGACGAAAGACAGACACGTCTGCTCATCGTCCGAGCCAAAAGTGAAGTGAGACAATTCACCGGTGTGTGGGGGGGAGGGGTAGCAAGCTACCCCTTCCCCTACCCCCTAGCTAACTAGCGCGGTGGTAGTTAACCCTCGTTAAAAATCTAATGGCTCGTCATTTTCAGCTACGCCGAAAGTAATACCCTATGTAAATAGCGTGGTTTGTATTTCGGTTACGGAACAATTATTAATTTAAAGATACCATTACCTTCTACAAGTAACAGGAATAATCACCTTTTTATATTACTGTTGGACGAGCATATGAAAAAGAAGACATTCTCGACGGGATCCTGGTTTAGCATACGCACGCCCGGGAAGCTGGGACACACACAGCCGCAAAGTTGGCGTCGGCCTTTTACCAGAGGGCGTACATCTCCTCCAGACAGAGGTCCAGTTGAAAGTAGTCCCTCAGGAGTCTCTGGCATTCTGTCCCGCTGATCACACCCGATTGGTAATCAGAGTTACCGTTTACTTTGCTTCTTTCGGTCTTTTGTCTCTTCGCCGTTGCACAGCGGAAGCTCCGGTGCATCGTGGGTCTGATAGAGGATGCCGGTGTCATCTTGGCACAGTCCGAACGTGGTTTCCAATGATGCCGTGTCATTTCCCAGAGACAGCTTCCCTCCATCTGAAACGCCAAATGTTGCGTAAAGTATTGACATTTTCATCAACTTATGACACCAGAAATGAGACTACAGTATTATTAAAACTGCCTCTTCTCATTTATCAAAGTACCATTAAACCTCACACTTATTTATTCATTACTGTATTGTACTGAGTTGCAAAACCCCACTATAAACCCCAAAAAGGAACCCCACATCTTTGCTAACACTCTATATAGTCATTCCTTCTTCCTAATAAAATCGTACATTTTAAAAAGTACAAAATATGTGGCAGTATGTTAAGTGTCGGTACTTTAGCTTTACATTTCTAAACCATTGAAGAATATAAAAAAAGTGTATAAGACATTATTGCTCATAATCAAAACATCAAAGAGATGGCAGTCTATCATATTGATTCCAACTGTCTCAAAGAATCTACCTTAAATAAAATCCCCAGGTTTAAAAGTAATTCTATTTTCCCTAACTATACAAACCACCGTTCTTCAATAGGAGACTTATTATCCTTAGGAGGGAGGAATTCCCTCTGATTAAACCGGACGGTTTACTTTCCCGGGAAATGCCAAAGCACTTTGGTCCTGTGGAGGAGCGGAAGTGACGGCTCCTGCCTATCAACCTCCCAACGACTTGGACGTGAAGATGAGGAAGGTGTTGGGATAAGCCACTACCAGGGACTGACAGACGATCAGGGAAGAAACTACATCTGTGTGGATTGTACGTTGTCTGAATGTGTGGTCATAAGAGAACATGGGTTGCATACATCTTCCCATCCTCCCCAATCATAAGGCCTAGCTGTATCTATCATCCGGTCCAGCAAACAACAGGCTGACAACTGTGCCCCAAAGGAAGAGGAAAAAACAAAGAAAAGCCCGGTTAATGTTACATCTCATTCTGGACTTTCAGACGTTTTTCGTGTCGTGAAGGAGATAGGTTTGCTACCTGAGCCCCTATCAATGGTTCGAGGATAAACGTACCCCTGAACCTGTGGGTACTCCCGTAGGTGCTTGGCAGCAGAGGTCTTCAGTTACTAACAGATCACTGTCTTCATGAAAACCACCTCTGACAGGATCTGATGATATTCAGTCTTTGTGTGAGCCAATCCAGAGCAGTCCTGTCATCCCCTTGTGTCTGACTGTTGCAGCCAGAAAGAAGACAGTTTCAGGGTATCTTTCCTAATCTGGCCCACCGCTAGTCGCCTCTTTTGTAGGGACGGGATGAAGAAGAATTGAAGTTGTGAACGACTGGACTCGGCGTCCTTGTTGCCACAAGCTCTTGAACCAAGTTGACTTCTCACACAAGATAAGACATACCATTTCCTACTCGCTTCGCCAGGGCTACCGTGGGCTCGAGCAGTTCCCTATAGATCTGAGAACTCGTGAAACACTACGTGCGGCTTGAATTCACACGGAGGTCGAGGTTACCTCAAGCGTCCTGTCGCATCTCAAGTTTGAATCCAAGTTGGGGACTGAGTGGCAGATTTACCGCTGAAATCGGGGAGCTTCTCCCACGAAGGAATGAGACAAACAGCAGATCAGGGAACTTTTCACGTGCCGTCGCTTGGGAGCAATCAGGGTCCATTTGAATCGCAATGTCTTCAACCACCTGTCAAGAAATCGACAAACAGGGAAAAGAGGGTAGGAAAGACGCAAGCATCTAGGATCCCCAGTGATGTTGGAAGACATCTTCGAACTTTGCCGACAAGGAGAAATCAGAAAGTTTCTTGTTCAACTGCATGGGGTGCAGGTCGAGCGATGGCGAGTACCAAAGCCTTCCCGCCACGAGATGATGTACAGTACAGGTAACACAGAGGCTGTCAATTAAGCACATTTTCAATCAAACAGCGCTCATGTTTGAAAGAACTGCGCAGAGCTCTATCGTATCTCCTACTCCCAATACTGCACCTGTTTGAGAAGGGTTTGTGAACGGGAACCCTTTGTAACTTGGTCACGCATGCAAGCATTGTCTATCATTATCCATACCAAGTGTTCTATCAAACTCTTTGGAAAGATTGCAAGGCTTGTAGTGATGCAAGCATTCATGGAAGGTTGAAAGGCAGCTGCAGTCCTTATGTATATCACATCCTCTAGATCAGTGGTTCTCAAACTTTTTCATGAGCGACCCTATTTGAAACATTTCATTCCTTCGCGACCCAGAGTAAAGTGAAGAGAAAGAAAACATGCAATGATATATACAGTTTATTTTGGAAAAAATGTTATTTTTATTAATAAAATAAATTTTTGAATATACTTACCCGGTGATCATATAAACTGTCAGCTCTGCTGCCCGACAGAAAAACCTAAGGACAAAATACGCCAGCGATCGCTATACAGGTGGGGGTGTACATCAACTGCGCCATCTGTCGAGCAGGTACTCAAGTACTCCATGTCAACACAGAACCAATTTTCTCCTCGGCCCACTGGGTCTCTATTGGGGAGGAAGGGAGGGTCCTTTAATATATGATCACCGGGTAAGTATATTCAAAAATTTATTTTATTAATAAAAATAACATTTTTCAATATTAAACTTAGCCGGTGATCATATAAGCTGATTCACACCCAGGGGGGTGGGTAGAGACCAGCATTACATGTTGACATTATTATGAGCTAAGTATTTTGTATTTCATTTTAGCAGTTATTCAAAATAACAAACATAAAATAAATAAGTACTGTACCTGGTAAGGAAGTCGACTTGAACAATTACTCTGCCTTTTTAAGTACGTCTTCCTTACTGAGCCTCGCGACTCCTAGGAGCTGAAGTATGAAGGGTTGCAACCCATACTAAAGGACCTCATCAAAACCTCTAATCTAGGCGCTTCTCAAGAAATGACTTTGACCACCCGCCAAATCAAGTAGGATGCGAAAGGCTTCTTAGCCTTCCGGACAACCCAAAAACAATAATAAAACATTTCAAGAGAAAGATTAAAAAGGTTATGGAATTAGGGAATTGTAGTGGTTGAGCCCTCACCCACTACTGCACTCGTTGCTACGAATGGTCCCAGAGTGTAGCAGTTCTCGTAAAGAGACTGGACATTCTTAAGATAAAAAGACGCGAACACTGATTTGCTTTTCCAATAGGTTGCGTCGATTATACTTTGCAGAGATCTATTTTGTTTAAAGGCCACGGAAGTTGCGACAGCTCTAACTTCGTGTGTCCTTACCTTCAGCAAAGCTTGGTCTTCCTCATTCAGATGGGAATGAGCTTCTCGTATTAACAGTCTGATAAAATAGGATAAAGCATTCTTTGACATAGGCAAAGATGGATTCTTAACTGAACACCATAAAGCTTCAGACGGGCCTCGTAAAGATTTTAAATAGAACTTAAGAGCTCTTACAGGACATAAGACTCTTTCTAGTTCATTTCCAACCATACGATAAGTTTGGAATATCGAACGATATTGGTCAAGGCCGAGAAGGCAGCTCGTGTTTGGCTAGAAAACCAAGTTGTAGAACATGTAGCCGTTTCGGATGAGAATCCGATGTTCTTGCTGAAGGCATGAATCTCACTGACTCTTTTAGCTGTGGCTAAGCATATCAGGAAAAGTGTCTTTAAGGTGAGATCTTTCAGGGAGGCTGATTGTAGTGGTTCGAACCTGTCGACATAAGGAATCTTAGTACCACGTCTAAATTCCAACCAGGTGTAACCAAACGACGCTCCTTCGTGGTCTCAAAAGACTTAAGGAGGTCCTGTAGATCTTTATTGTTGGAAAGATCTAAGCCTCTGTGACGGAAGACTGATGCCAACATGCTTCTGTAACCCTTGATAGTGGGAGCTGAAAGAGATCGTTCTTTCCTCAGATATAAGAGAAAGTCAGCTATTCGAGTTACAGAGGTACTGGTCGAGGATACGGATACTGACTTGCACCAGTTTCGGAAGATTTCCCACTTCGATTGGTAGACTCTAAGGGTGGATGTTCTCCTTGCTCTAGCAATCGCTCTGGCTGCCTCCTTCGAAAAGCCTCTAGCTCTCGAGAGTCTTTCGATAGTCTGAAGGTAGTCAGACGAAGAGCGTGGAAGCCTTGGTGTACCTTCTTTACGCGTGGCTGACGTAGAAGGTCCACCCTTAGGGGAAGTGTTCTGGGAACGTCTACTAGCCATCGAAGTACCTCGGTGAGCCATTCTCCCGCGGGCCAGAGGGAAGCAACTAGCGTCAACCTTGTCCCTTCGTGAGAGGCGAACTTCTGCAGTACCTTGTTGACAATCTTGAACGGAGGGAATGCATATAGATCTAGATGTGACCAATCTAGTAGAAAGGCATCTATATGAACTGCTGCTGGGTCCGGGATTGGTGAGCAAAATATTGGGAGCCTCTTGGTCATCGAGGTTGCGAAGAGATCTATGGTTGGCTGGCCCCAGGTGGCCCAAAGTCTCTTGCATACATCCTTGTGGAGGGTCCATTCTGTTGGAATTATTAGTCCCTTCCGACTGAGACAATCTGCCATGACATTCAAGTTGCCTTGGATGAACCTCGTAACTAGTGAAATGTCTAGACCTTTTGACCAGGTGAGGAGGTCCCTTGCGATCTCGTACAATGTCAGAGAGTAGGTCCCTCCTTGCTTGGAGATGTACGCCAAAGCCGTGGTGTTGTCTGAGTTCACCTCCACCACTTTGCCTTGAAGGAGAGACCTGAAGCTTTTCCAGGTCAGACATACTGCCAGTAGCTCCTTGCAGTTGAAATGCATTGTCCTTTGATTCGAGTTCCATAATCCCGAGCATTCCCTACCGTCTAATGTCGCACCCCAGCCTATGTCCGATGCGTCCGAGAAGAGAACGTGGTTGGGAGTCTGAACAGTCAGGGGAAGACCCTCTCTAAGGTTGATATAGTCCTTTCACCAAGTCAGACAAGACTTTATCTTTCCGGAAACCGGGATCGAGACCGCTTCTAGCGTCTTGTCCTTTTTCCAGTGAAAAGCTAGATGGTATAGAAGAGGACGGAGGTGTAGTCTTCCTAGTGACACAAATTGATCCACGGATGACAGTGTCCCTACCAGACTCATCCACAGCCTGACTGGGCAGCGTTCCTTCTTCAGCATCTTCTGGATGGATAGCAGGGCTGAGGGTTGATCGTCTTGTTCAGCAACGTCCTCATCAGAGGGTTCCTCATCCGAATCTGATGAGGAAACGGCAACGGAGTGGGCAACGTCTGATTCGCTGAATCCGGTCGCACTGGTGGATGCGTGACAGAGCCGGACGCAATATCATGGCACTGCTGCACAGTCTGTGAACTGTCAACAACCATGGGTGCGCGAGGAAGTACAGCGTCAACCCGAACTGTCTAGACTGTCTGGGTTGTGCAGTCAACACCCTACCGGGTTGCTGAGGTTGACGCACTGCGTCACAACAAGTCACCTCTGCTGGTTGTTGAACGTCTTCCTAGTGACACACTGAACGTCAACAACCACCTCCGAGCGTCGCTTAACGTCAACGTGCGACTGGCAACCCACACTGGGTCGCATCGGTGGAGGAACCACCTCAACTGGCAGACGCGAGTAGGATACCTCAGCGTCAACAGGGCGCACAACCAACCGGTTGGAAGGTTGTTGGCCAGAAGGTTCTTCTCCGCATTTAAGTCCTCTATCAAGGACACAAGCTTGGACTGCATGTCTTGCAGCAAAGCCCATTAGGGTCTACGGGAGCAGGTGTGGCAACAGACGGGGTTAGCGACTGAGGCGAAACCATTTACCATCCCTGGAAGCCTTGTTATGTGTGACATAATAGAACAGCAAAACTTCAAAGGCTCGACAAAAGTTGAGAAGTTGACCTGTAAACAACTTGGAGCGTCTCCTGGCTAGGCGCCAGGGCGAGTCTACCAGAATTGAGAAGTCTATCTGGGCAGAGGCATGAACTCCCAAGCCGAGAACTTCTCTCGTGTCCTATCAGACTCTCGCTCTATAAGCCAGTTTAAAAGAAGGGAAATCAAAGGCTGTATCCCTAAAACTCCTCCTGGTGCAAAAACCAGTCGCCTAGCCAACGTAACGCTCTCTAGGAGAGCGAGAGAGCACTAGCTTAACAACAACGGCTTCGAAGTAGCTAGGCCTAGTGTAAGCTCTGACGTTTAGGCGAACGAGGAGCAGCAGTTACAAGATCCGGACGAAGATCCTTAAAAAATTATCATGATTTAATTAAAGTCCATAGGAGGCTAAGCAGCTTAAGGCTCCTCTCCAAATGACAGAGTCCTCAAAGGAATATCAGTAGGAGGGAGAACAGCACTTTCTCATCTACAGGAACCTTGTCCGATAAAAGCTAGGTTATCTCAGTGAGTCTCTCACTGGTGCATTAGTAGCAGACCAGAAGGCAACGTCATGTAACTGCTTGACAGTCTGTGAACTGTCAACAACTGAACTGTCAACCACAACAGGTGCGTGAGGACATACAGCACTGGTGCATTAGTAGCAGACCAGAAGGCAACGTCATGTAACTGCTTGACAGTCTGTGAACTGTCAACAACTGAACTGTCAACCACAACAGGTGCGTGAGGACATACAGTGTTCACTGGAGACTGCTTTGACTGTCTATACTGAGCAGTCAAAACAACTCTAGAATGCGGAGGTTGACGCACAGCGTCAAAACAAAGCAACTTAACTCCACCCTCCTGTTGTTGTGGTAACTCGCGAACGTCAACGGAGGGTTCCGTGCGTCTGTGAACGTCAACGTGCGGCTGGCAGGGTACACTGCGCATGGGTGGTGGAACTCTCACAGCCGGAGTGTGGGAGAAGGTAGCCTCAGCGTCAACTGAACGCACAACCGTGGTTGGTTGTAGGCTAACGGGTGCAGCGTCAACCTTCTCCGCACGATACTCCTGCATTAAAGATGTTAACTGTGTCTGCATGGTCTGCAGCAAAGACCACTTAGGGTCTACAGTAGCAGGTGCGGCAACAGACGGTGTTACTGCCTGTTGCGGTACCGCTTTGCCTCTCTTAGGAGGTGAGCAGTCGTCGGAAGACTGCAGCGAGTCCGAACTGACCCAGTGGCTACAACTGGGCCGTTGGACTTGCGCGGAAGGGACCGACTTGCGCTTAATAAGCTGCGAGACCTTGGTCCATGGTTTCTTACGAGAAAGCTCTTCCGCAGACGAGAAGTAAATGGGCTCTCTCGTCTTTGTGTGGGTGGGGCGATCTTGGGTAGATACGCCCGAAACCACGGAGGGAAACGTCTGTTCGTTGATCAAGGCCTGACGAACCCATAAGTCGTTCGACATTACTTCTCCCCTGGGCTTGGGAGCTTGCAAGAGGTCCCGGACTAGGTGAACGACAGGCACGAACAGACGAACCCTCGGACGCAACACTGTAACACTTTGCGCATATCACTTTATCACTTCGATTTTCTGTTTTGCACTTATTTCACTGAAATCGAAACTTTTACTGATTTCTACCTGAAACACGCAATTCTACCATTCATTAAAAGGTAGTAATTGCGAAAACAGTCGTATAATGCAGCTCATTAATACTAGCAAAAACAGAAAACATATATAAAGATAAAGAATTCAGTGGCTGGGAAAGAGACTAAACACTAGTTCAAATAAACTACGTTTACAAACTCTCACCGCACATAGCCTGGGGACAAGAATAAAACCCTAGAAACGTTTTACCTTCTTCCCCGTACAGGAGAGTAACACAAGAACAACGTTACCCGCTTGAACGGAACGTTTTTTCTCCTCTCTCTCCCTCCGTCTCTATCTCTCTCTCTCTTTCTCTCTTGATTTCGCACCTGAGAGAAGAGCCCAATTATATATCGTCAAAAAACATGTTATTTGGCTAAAGGAAAAAAACTGAAAGGTTTTCCAAATAAAAAGTTCCTTTAATTTAGAATTTAAACCATTAAGTTAAGAAAGAATGAACGAAACGTCAGAATCGATTTACTCTTACTGCAAAGTGAAACCGTGATACACTCTCTCTCTATCGTAACGATAGAGCGCATGTTGAACGTCCTGAACGTCAACAACTGCGTAGTCTAAAAAAACCAAACACTAGTTCATCTTTGAAAACAGTACGAAGACTATCAAAGAAATTCTTTCATAAAACATTAAATTTAAAAAGTTTCAAATTCCTTAAAGGCTAAATACGATATAACGGGCTCAACGTTGATTAACTTCGGTTCCAAGTTAGGACCGCCTACTATAAGGAAAGGTCGCATATAAACAAAACATAAAAATTTATTTTTATATGTTTATAATAAATGGAAAGTTAATCGAAGAGGCCTAATAAAGGCGGAGAGATATAAAATATAAAGATCTATAACGTGTTAAGCAAAATTACTAAAAACCTAAACACACTTCCGTCTAAGGGAAGGGTCGGCCATTTAAAAGTGAAAGAGAGTCCATACTCTCTTTGTCACCATAATTAAATCTATCCAAAACGAGTTCAAGTTTTGAGATGAAGATAAAACGCCTGCATAGCGAAAGCTCAAAACTAGAATAGTGTACTTCACCAAATAGTTGTGAAAACAAATCCAGTTAGTAACAGCGTATTTAGTAGGTCTTGCCAGTGGCACAACAGAGAGAAAATTGGTTCTGTGTTGACATGGAGTACTTGAGTACCTGCTCGACAGATGGCGCAGTTGATGTACACCCCCACCTGTATAGCGATCGCTGGCGTATTTTGTCCTTAGGTTTTTCTGTCGGGCAGCAGAGCTGACAGCTTATATGATCACCGGCTAAGTTTAATATTGAAAAAAATAATGTGTACAGCTTTTCATTCACAAAACTAAACTAGTGGGATTTATGGCACTGCTTTTCCTTTTCACAAAACTGAAATACACTGAAACACTGAAAGCATGATAATGTTCCTGTGTCCCTGCGACCCATCAAAATTGATCTCGCGACCCAACTTTGGGTCGCTACCCATAGTTTGAGAACCACTGCTCTAGATGGAAGGAAATTCAAGTTGACAACTCATCCCTACTAAGAATCTACTGTGGACAGCAGATTCTCAAAGGAGAGGAGGACTCGCAAGGAGATTTGTCATAATGCTACCAGGGTAGAACGTCAGGTATTCTTGATGCCACCGTACCTAAGGGTAAGAGGAACGCCGGTTGATACCCAGTAGAAGCTTCAAGAGCTGTTGGAACAATCACTTAGAAGGCGTTCGTGCAATAGCTATTTTGTCGACGTTGAGTCTCGCAACAGTTACATCGACTCTCTTGCTACGATAATTTGCCAAGGAGTTTCCCTGTAGCTTTCGGATATTCCGTCTCCTAAAGAGTTTCTTCCGATACATCTCAATCCGCAGATCGAGACAGGAGGAAGTAAGTCTGTCTCGATGCTGAAGTGATTCCTCTGATGGAGGGTAGAGACCCGTTAGTGGATGAATGCAGATATAAAGTGCTCAAAAGACTAACGTGAACACTTAGAGTGGTAACCTCTTCTCCCAAGGATGCAATGGAGAAAACTTCCAGTAAGAAAGAGAATGTATCCGTGAGGGTAAGAGTGTCCTCCAGGTCAATGGAAGCACACTTCATTCTTATGATGGACTGTATGCTGCTATCTGTACCTATCCTGAATGGCTTCAGGGGAATCATGCATGGAGGCCGTATCTGGTCTGCTTTTCCCATCGACAAGAGTACAGTATTCCATCCGTATAAGTAGACAGTAGGAGTCTGTAAAAACCTTCTTGGAAGAGCTCCTACCTTTAGGGGGTGAATTTCAATTGGTTGATCACAGGCGATATCAGCAAGCAGGTTTGGAACATTGTTGGCGAGTCACTCAAAGTACCGACAGGAACGTCCCTGCTCAGAGAAGGTACAGGAGGTCCCTGAATTCTGTGATCCTCTCTGCCTTTTCTTCTATTCCTCTCTACCTGGAAAGAGAGGTTGTAGGTGAAGGATGGAGCAATGTCTGAACCTTTCCAGGGGAGAAGAAGAGCCTGGAAGAGAAGATTGAATCTGTATGTCACAAGAGACTTCTTCAGCGCACTCAAGGTACCATGGGGATCTTGGGATACTTATCCTTGAAGGGCCGAACCCAAAACAGTAACTGATCGATGGAGGAGGCAACTTGTTTGCGTCTTCTTCTCCCCGCCCTGATGTCGGCTCCCCATGGGGGAACCAGGTTGCAGCCCTCGTACCAACATGTTCTGTGAGGAACCTACAATCTTGACTCCCTTATTCGGCACATGTAAGGCGACTGAATTTTCTCTCCTCCGGATTTCCAACTGCCTCTGGTGAACATGAATAGTACATCAAAATGGTTTTGAGTTATGATAATTGACTTTTAACTGGGCTCCAAAAGGCACTAGAAGAGATGGAAGACCCAAGAACTATGAAGTGTGAAGTAAATGATGAATGGAGAAGTATTAAAACCTCAAGATAGACGACTGGTGAAATCTAACCGAGGCCTTTTGTGTCAATAGACGTGGTAGATGATGATGATTTAACGTGCATTTCCTAAAACTATCGATTCTCAACTACAGTAATTAGTTTCAATGACGTAGAATAAGACTGGCATAGGATATAACTTATTGTTTTGAACATTTTTGATGATATCTGGCCCAACAAAATCATCCTCATATAATAGGGACCAAAGACTCCTAATAAGAGATGGTTTGTCCCAATAATCATGGTCAAGATAGCCAGTAGGAAACATATATAGTTCATGTATTTGTTCTGATCATTTTTGACGACATGATCTGGTTAGGAGGAGACACCTTCTTACTCAAGGCCCCCAACGACCAATCCAAAAAATGAAAAACTTCAAAAGCACGAAAGACTCCTTTAAGTAGATGATCAAGCTCTGAACAAGTCCACAAAATATTGGAGCGTCTCATGGCTAGACGAGGAGGAGAGTCTACCAGGCTTGAGAAGTCTCCCTGGGCAGAGGCAGGCACTCCCAAGACGAGAACTTCTCCCGTGTCATACCAGACGCTCGAACGAGAAGCTAGCTTAGGAGGAGGAAAAGCAAAGGATGACTTTCCCAGACTTCTCTTGGTTTCCAACCAGTCTCCCAGCAAGCGCATGGCCCTCTTAGAAGATCGAGAGAGCACTAACTTCGTATAAGAAGGGGTTGAGGAAGGTGGTTCTCCAACAGTTACTCTCATCAGAAACCGGTAAATTTACAGAAAAACACGGGACAACATTTCTAAGAGAAAAAAAAATAACTTTATCTACAGTAAATGATGTGCTTTCAACGAATTTGACATTTATTTCCACCGCAAATAAGCCGTTCTATTGTTATAGTTGAATGGACAAAGGTGGGAACTTGGGATTCTGCATGTGCGAAAACAAAACGTCATCATTAAACTCTTTTGAGATTTGTAAAAGGGTACAGAACCTAAAAAACCCATCTAACCTAACCTAATAGTTCCCAGGTCACAAGCCCTAGCTTGGGGAGCAAGCCCCTGGACCGCATATATTAGGGTATATCTTATTAAATATTTATTTGTGAGGAAAATAAAAGGGATTTTGACGTAGGAAAAATCTATTTCTGGGCGAAGGACCTGTGCCGCCCAGTGAATAAGCTCCATTTAGCACTTATTCTTAGGTAATTTACTGCTAAATATACCAGAGAAAAAATGTAAAGGAGTGCTAGGTTAACTAGCTCGCTCACCTATTGGTGTCGGTATAAAATTGGGCGTATAATCCAGAGGTCCCGCACTATTTAGATTTATCCACGACAGAAACCCCAATAGAGGAGAGCCGTTCAACCTCACTCGGTACTACTAACAATGCATCCGCTCAGAACCCAACTCCTTAGCACCCAAAGTTTGG
The DNA here is from genome assembly GCF_036898095.1 of Palaemon carinicauda. Classification (NCBI taxonomy): domain Eukaryota; kingdom Metazoa; phylum Arthropoda; class Malacostraca; order Decapoda; family Palaemonidae; genus Palaemon; species Palaemon carinicauda. Next base: position 9,648,054 of record NC_090767.1, read on the forward strand.
GGACTCCAAGGGAGAGGAGCTGGGAGGGTTCACTGGGCGGCACAGGTCCTTCGCCCAGAAATAGATTTTTCCTACGTCAAAATCCCTTTTCTGGGCTCGAACCTGTGCCGCCCAGTGAATCAATACAAGAGAAAATGTCACCAAACTTGCAAAATAAAGGAAAAAACATAAGCGTAAGGGAAATACAGGATGCTTTAATCAGAGATGAGTACCAAAAAACAATTATAAGGGTATCTTAAATATGAACATAAATCCAACAAGGTAGGTATAATAATGCCGTGAGTGATAATATATACAGATACTCAGGAGTATATAAAAATTTACAAATATAATAACAGTATTCAGGTGCGAGACCAACGAATACAATAGGGTATAAATGAGGCAGGTAAGAGGGAGAGATAAAGAGACAAGGCCTTAACCTGTGAGTTACCTGGGAGTAACTACGCTCCCTGCGGCTACTGTAGAAAATTTTAGGGCTTCCAAATGTTTAAGGTAGTGTTTCTTGAACACTGACGGTGATTTCCACCCTGTAAACCTGGAGAGGTCTGTAAAATTCATGTGGTGAAAGAAGTTCACCGAGGTAGCAACCGCCCTGATATCATGTGCAAGAGGAAAAGAGTCAGGGTTAGCTTGTTTAATAAAATACAAAATTTGTTGCCTGATCCCTTTAATAGTAATGGTACCGCCTTGTTCTCTAACGAATAGAGGCCCCGAGGAGTTAGAGGAGGTCCGGGATAAATAAGACCTAAGAGTAGTGACAGGGCACAGAGACGGATCTTGCGTGAGGGGAACAATTTTCCAGGAGGTCCATCTGTTTTGAGGGTCTTCGTTCTTAGCCAAAAAGAATTTGTTAGGAGAAAGAAGGACCTCTCCCGAAGGCAGAAAGTCAATATGACCCGGGTCTCTCGACAAGGCTGCCAATTCAGAAATTCTTGCCCTGGAAGCCAAGCTCACCAGGAAAAGTGTTTTCCTGAGAAGGGGCATGTAATCACAAGAACTGTTAATGGTATCAGAAGCCAATTTGAGTACGTCATTAAGGAACCAGGTCACCGGGGTAGGACGAGTAACCGGTTTCAGTCTGGCACAAGCTTTCGGAATTGAAGCTAACAAAGAGTCGGTTAAGTCTATGTTAAAACCCACTAGGAAGATCTTTTTCAGAGCCGATTTAATAGTGGTGATAGTATTGGCTGCCAGACCTGATTCTAATAAAGATCTAAAGAAAGTGACTGTAAGGTTCAAGTTCATACAGTTCACGTCTGAGTCTATTAAAAATTTTGCCAACTTTTTAACTGCAGAGTCATACTGGCGGATGGTGGAATCCCGTTTATCCGATTCTAGGAACAAGGTGTTTTGAGGATCAATATTGGCACCATGCATAGCCGCAAACTTCATAAAGTCCATAAAGTTAGGGCGCTCTGAATGTTTGAGAAAGCGTACACAACGCGTGTTTGTACTATCTGAGACAGAACCGGATTGGGTATCGGGTGAGGGTATAGTCTCAACTCTCGCAGGAGAGGATACCAGTTGCTCTTGGGCCAGTTGGGTGCGACCAAGGCTACTTGTCCCTTGAAGGATCTCAGTTTGTCTAGAACTTTCAGCAAAAGATTCACCGGGGGAAAGAGATAAATCTTTTCCCAGGTGTCCCAATTCTGTGACATGGCGTCTGTGGCGTAAGCCTGAGGGTCTAGATTGGGAGCCACATATACTCTCAATTTGTGGTTGGATTCCGTGGCGAAGAGGTCCACTTGGAGACCGGGAACCTGAGAGAGAATCCACCGAAATGACTTTAGATCGAGTGACCATTCCGATTCTAGAGGGGAGGTCCGGGACAGGGCGTCTGCCACTACATTCCGGACTCCCGCCAGGTGGACAGCTGAAAGATGCCAACGGTTCAAGGCTGCTAGGGAGAATATGGCTACTAGAACATGGTTCAGAGGCCCTGACTTTGACCCGCCTCTGTTGAGGCAGCGGACCACCACTTCGCTGTCGAGGACCAGACGAAGGTGTTGTTTCTTGGGAAGAGCGAGACGTTTCAGGGTTAGAAGAACTGCCATGGCCTCTAGCACATTGATGTGAAAATGGCGGAACAAGGGAGTCCAAAGACCTTGAACTTTCTTGAGCTGAGAATAGCCGCCCCAACCTGATAAGGATGCGTCCGTGTGAATGATTAATTCCGGAGGCGGAAATCGAAGGGGAACTGACTTTGACAGACTGTTTGCTCTTGTCCAAGGAAGAAGTCTTTCCCGTAGAATGGGAGGAAGGCGGACTTTCCTGTCCCGGAGCTTCCGGTTCGCCCTCGAACGCCAGACACGATTGATATCTTTCAATTTTGCCTTCAGAAGAAGATCCGTCACTGAGGCAAACTGAAGGGACCCCAGAATCCTCTCTTGGAGTCGTCTGGAACTTACTTTGTCTTTGAGAAAGCGTTTGGTGTTCCTTGCAATCTCTAACCTCTTGGGTCTGGGAAGACACAGAGTATGAGATATAAGATCCCATTGCAGGCCGAGCCATTGGAACTTCGATTTTGGAAGAAGACGGGACTTCTTGAAGTTGATCTGGAAGCCTAGAGATTGAAGATAATGGATGACTTTGTGAGTGGCTTTTAGGCAATTTTGGGAGGTGTCTGACCAAATGAGCCAGTCGTCCAGATAGGCTACTACTTGAATCCCTTGATTCCTGAGTTCCTGAACAGCGACTTCTGCTAACTTTGTGAAGATCCTTGGGGCGATGTTGAGCCCGAAAGGCATCACCTTGAAGGAGTAACTTTTGTCCCCTAAGCGAAAGCCTAGGTACGGACGGAAGTGTCTCGCTATCGGGACGTGATAATAGGCGTCTGTAAGATCGATAGAGGTGGTGACGGCCCCACGGGGAAGCAAGGTCCGCACCTGCGAGACGGTAAGCATTCGAAACTTGTCGCATTGAATGGACAAGTTGAGAAGGGATAGGTCTAGAATCACTCTTCTCTTGTCTGAATCCTTCTTCGGGACACTGAACAGCCGACCTTGAAACTTCAGATGTTTCGTTTCTTGTATGGCGTTCTTTTGTAAAAGATCCTGGACAAATTCGACCAGGTCCGAAGTGGGGTGTTGACGAAATTTGTTCGGAGGAGGAGGTCCTTGAATCCAACTCCACCCCAGTCCCTTGGAGATGATACTGAACGCCCAGGGACTGAACCTCCATTTGTTGCGGAAGGCATAGAGCCTCCCCCCTACCTGCTGCACCTCAGTATTGGTTTGAGGAGTTGCCTCCACGTCCGCCTCGGAAGTTCTTTCCTCTGCGAAAAGCTCTTCCCCTGCCTTTGTTCTGGTTAGAACCATGGTGGTAGCCTCTGCCTCTACCATAACTCTAGGAAGAGCTATGAGCCTCGTAAGACTGGTTAAAGGCAGGAGAAGTGGCGGAGGCACCAGAAAGCTGGCTCTTAGGGAGCAGAACGGTGACATAGTCGTCCGAAGGAGCCGAGAGGTGGAAGGCTGTGCGGGGACAACAGAAGATGGAGGAAGAGGCAGCCGGAAGTTGGATGAAGCACTCTGCTGTTGCCTGAACTGGGTGGAGGTATATGGTCTAAGCTTCTTCCTACCCCGGGCTTGATAATTTGCGGGGTCATATTTGCGTTTAGGGGTCAAACCCCAACGGGCTTTAAGGCTCTGATTAACCCTAGTGGCCTCCGCCAAGACTTCCTCTACGAGATCCTCGGGGAAGAGATTTGAACCCCAACAGGAGGACCGGATGAGCTTATTAGGTTCATGCCTAATCGTCGCCTCAGCTAGGACATGCTTGCGACATCTGCGTTTAGCAGTAGCGAAGTCATACAAATCATAATATAAAGACTGTAACGTAGCCTTGTTGAGAGACTTAAAAATACTCTCCGTATCGTAAGTCAAGGCTATCGACTCCGTGGATGTGGCCAAGTTTAGAGTACGGCCCACACGTAGGCGGGAATCATATTCCTGTTTAATGAGGGATTCCGGGAGACCGGGAAGCCTCTCACTAAACAAAACTGAGGCACAGTCTGCTGCAAGCTTGCCAGAGGTAAAGGTGGTATGGACGTTGTCCCAACACTCAATGCCTGAAGGAAGAAGGAGGGAGATTGGATCCACCTCTCGGATGGGAGGCAAGGGCTTCTCCTCCAGAGCATATTGGAAGGCAAGCTCTGCCACCTTATTGACGCATGGAGTCAAGGTGTTCTTGTCCATTAAGAACATCGTAAAGGAGCTTTTATAAGGCGTGAGCATGGTGTTAGTGCAGCCGATGTCGTTCAAAAATCTGGCCCAAACAGATTGGGCTTGCTCCTTCGGGAAGATGACCGTCTCTTTAGGGACCTTGTCTAATCGAACTAAAGCTTCCTCTGTAAGCCTGGCATAACCATGAAATGGAAATGCCAGACCAGGAGGAAAGAATTCAAAGTCCTCTAGAGGACGAGTGCCAAGGCCCTCCAGAGTCAACATTCCGTCTGAGAACGGGGAATGAAGAGCCATACGCCAGGGGTTGTTCTTGGCAAACGGCGGGAGCTTAGAGGCATCCGGGATGAGAGAGCTTTGGACTCTCTCCGGAGCTCCTTGCTCTAAAGCCCCAAGTCTCTGACCGATGTTAGAGAACATCGTGTCCATCTTCGACTGCATCTCCGAAACCAACTTTGCCTGCATCTCCGACACGATGCGAAGCATGGCTGATTCGGAAAGGCCCGGGCTAGCAGCAGGAGGGGCGGAATGAACTCCCGGGTCGTGAGACTTAGAGGAGGGACCAGAGGCCTTTGAAGACGGGTTCGTACAATGTTTAGAGCCATGAGAAGTCTTGTGAGGCTTGCGAGCTTTGGGTAAGGTTCTTGAAGTAGACTTATCCTTAGGGGGAACCGGGTATGATCGTTGAGACGAATCACGGTCCCCAGAAAATCCATGAAAAGAAGAGCGATCAGAAGAAGAAGAAAGAGCGGGGCTGAGGATAGAAATCTCAGCGCCGGACACACCTGCCTCACTTACCACCCTACCTGTATCCGGCTCGTCTAGTAACATTGGTTCGACGTCTAGGTTCATGGAGGCAACATTGTCCTCCAGACCTCCGGGGGCGTCCGATGGATCTTGCTCTGGGTCGATGAGACCCGTTATAGTGGCATCAATGTGGGCAATGATGGGAGCTGCCACATGCCTAGCCACAGCAGCTGAAGACTTGGCGTTGGGGTAAACCATGGTGCAGTAGTCCTCAGATAGGACGTACGGCCGCTTAGACTTCACATTCCGGGCAAACCCACCAACCCACACCTTCAGTGTGGCCCGAGCCGCAGACTTTTGCTCCGGGGATGCCTGAAATAATAGTGGGAATTATAAAAGGGAAGACTCCCAATGGTCCTTCAAGACCATAGATATCTTACTAATAGTAAAATAAATAAGAAGGCAACATAGCCAACGGGACTCACCGAGTCAGATCCAAGGGTAGTGATGAGGTCGAAGCAAATCACACAGTTATCCGGGTGCCATACCACAACGTCTTCCAGTTGAACCCCACAAGGGGCGTGAGATCGGCAGACGGAGTGGCCACAAGGCTGGTGCAGAACAGCTGCACAGGCCGGCGTCAGACAATGCACCATCTAAAAATAAAAAGAATAGTATATGAGAAACTGTAATTCTCTTAAGTAGGGGCGGGTCCGGAGGACCCGGGCCTAACATAGGTCTAACACAAGATTAGAGCTTAACTGTAATATTCTTTAAGTAGGGGCGGGTCCGGAGGACCCGGGCCTAACATAGGTCTAACACAAGAATAGAGCTTAACTGTAATATTCTTAGGTAGGGGCGGGTCCGGAGGACCCGGGCCTAACATAGGTCTAACACAAGGTTAGAGCTTAACTGTAATATTCTTACGTAGGGGCGGGACCGGAGGACCCGGGCCTAAACATAAGTCTAACTTGAAACTAAAGTATAGCAATCCATTCCGGTCAAGCCGGGAGCATAAAAAAGGATGCAATAACAAGGAATTAAGACACATGGTGTCTGATTTCCCGGGGCGGGGTAGGCCCCGGGCCGGGAAATAAAAGTATATCCAATACCAATTCATTTAGGGACTCCGGGGTAGTGATCTGTCATATATAATCATCATAGGAAATGTTATAAAATAATAGGGGGGGCGGAACTGTAGCTAAGAACCGCCAACCGAACCCGGAGGGTTTCGTATAACATAAGCCAGAATGAAAAGTGAATATAAAATAGGGTGCACCGGGATCCAACTCCGTTGACCGGTGGCCAACCAGACTAAACAGAGACGAACCCGCCGGGCCACCCGGAGGACAAAGTCCATAAACACTGAACTACCCCCTCTAAAAGGAGGGAAGGCAACGGTCCACTAGTGGAGGGGGGAGAAGCCTAGCCGCCCACCTAGCGAGAGGGGGAGCGTGGGGGAGGATCACGTGATACGAGGCAGCAGGGCTACCAACTAACGATCCCCAACCAGACAGATCAAACGGAGTAATGGCACAAATATTCATTATAATAATAATAGCGTTAAAAATTATATGAATAAACACATAGAAATTTTGGGCAAGGCATGCAATATAATAATTAAATCACAAAAGACACACCTGATGGCTAAAAATAACATTGCCGCCTAGCAACGAAGGTCGGCAGCCATAACGATACGTAAATGATATCGGCCCTAAAATTGAACCACGAGGATTCTAAACGCTAAATAATGAATATTCACAATAACAAATAATATTTAATAATAAAATAATACACATAGTAACACCGCGAGTGAAACTTAAAAGCTCTCAAAAACAGGAGTACCAACTGTAGTGAAATCAAGCAAGATCGATATGAACGAAGAGAATAAACTCCTATAATATAAATATTAAACGATCTAGGTTGCTCAAAACACAGTAAAACCCAGCTTGGTACTTAACTTAGACGGTGTCTCCTGGGAAACCGACGAAGAAGCCATAATTCAATGGAAAATAAACCAAAATCGAGAGCACAACAAAAAAGCAGGTTACTATACTCGTCGTGCTAAAAGGAGTTGGGTTCTGAGCGGATGCATTGTTAGTAGTACCGAGTGAGGTTGAACGGCTCTCCTCTATTGGGGTTTCTGTCGTGGATAAATCTAAATAGTGCGGGACCTCTGGATTATACGCCCAATTTTATACCGACACCAATAGGTGAGCGAGCTAGTTAACCTAGCACTCCTTTACATTTTTTCTCTGGTATATTTAGCAGTAAATTACCTAAGAATAAGTGCTAAATGGAGCTTATTCACTGGGCGGCACAGGTTCGAGCCCAGAAAGGTAATTTTTGAAGGAAAGGGAGTTTTTTTAATAGACCCCAATTATTTTATTAGTAAATTTGTCCCATGTATTTCTATAATACCCAGAAACCTAAGAAACACCATAAAATACTGCAGAAACAAGTCTCTTTTTCTCCAAAAAGATTACTGTACTATTCTATTATTTCACCCTAACCTAAATTGCCATACTTTAAGCTACAACTTGAAAAAACAACTTTGTAATACCTTAAAAATCCCAGGAGTTTTCGGAAAGTTTCCCTTCAAAAACTTGAGCAGTAATGAGACTGGTTAAGTGAATATACTTCATTTTTATCAAACAACACTATTATTTTGTATACCAAGAAAAGTACTTCTCTCAGAAGCCACAGTTTAAAATGTCAATTGTAATTCAATATAAAGACTTAGAGATCCTTTCCCAGTCATTGCTGTTTTTGGAAACCGTATTTAATAAACAATTTACCCCCCCCCCCTCCTCCCCCCAATAGTTCCAGAAATTACATTCTACTTACATTAGACAAAATGAATTCGTTGTAACCTAATGTTGTATTTCTAATCATTACACCTGCTTCCACCTGAGATGGTAATAGCTCATTTGCATATATTGTATTATTATTATTATCATTATACGACTCGTGAATACAACTTTTAAGTATTTCGGGGTATATGTATGATAGCGACCAGATACTGACCGTGTCGTGTTTAATACAACGCTTCGTCACGGTAACAGGAGGACTGACCCAGGCGGAGGATTGACCCATAATCTCTCGTAAAACTGACCCAGTGGTTTGGAGAACTGACCCACAATGTTTATCTATACCAGAGTGCATTTATTATTAAAGTTATTTGATTAAATATAACAACATATGGATTCCATATAACAACACATATGTTGTAATAAAAACTTTTGTCATTGGTAAATATTATATATTTGCAGGTAGAACCTTGGATAGGGGTTGTGACCTGGGAAGGGGGTCCGGGGGCTTGCCCCCCGGCTAGGGGTTGTGACCTGGGAAGGGAATCCGGGGGCTTGCCCCCCGGCTAGGGGTTGTGACCTGGGAAGGGAATCCAGGGGCTTGCCCCCCGCCTAGGGGTTGTGACCTGGGAACTTCTAGGTTAGGTTAGGTGGGTTTGTTAGGTTCTGTACCCTTTTTAATTACATTTTCATATCCTATAAACAAAATATTTGATAGAAAAGTAAATAAAATATCAATGAAATATTAAACTTTTCCTTGATAAAATCATGTAATAATACCAAAGAATTAGCTTTAGAAAAGAAAAACATTGTGGGTCAGTCCTCCAAACCACTCCAGTTACCCTGACAGTGTGTGGCGTTTATTACAACGAATTACAGTCATTTCGCCCACAAGTCAATTCGCCCACAAGTCATTTCGCTCACAAGTCATTTCGCCCACAAGTCAATTCGCCCACATATAAGAGTCAATTCACCCACATATAAGAGTCAATTTGCCGACACATAATAGTCAACATACATGTAAGATTAAGAAAGTGGTAAAATAAAAAACTTTTGTTAACAAATAGCTCCATATATGCAAGATTCAGAAAGCAGTTAGAAAAAACATAAAATAAAGTTTTATCAAAAGACAGTTAAATAAATGTATTACTATTCGGAAAGTATTTTTTTTATTAAAAGACAGTTACATACATGCAATATTCAGATAGTGACAAAGAATTGAAGAAACTTTTATTAAAATATAGTTACATTTAAAACAAGTACAGTACTCACTACATATGCAGGATTCAGCTGCGCACTGGGCCATCCAGGTGAGCGCATGCTTTCAGCAACTTATAAGCCAATAGCTCACCCCTCACGTGTTCCTCCCAAAGAGTAAATATTCAATCCTGTAAGTGTCTATATTTTTTCCTTTGGATCCTTCGTAGTTTTTTTTCGGATACTAGCCTCATGTAGATCAACGTCAATTTAGCCTCTTTGTGGAGAAGGCTTATGAGGAGGTAGAACTGTAGGTTACATCTACCTGCAGCACGTTTGTTTAGACGGTTGTGCCAGCCCTCAATATCATTATTGGTGCAGAGAGACTGATAAAAAATACTCCAGCTAGAAGTTGGCCATAAGGAGTTGTGGATCCATGTTCTTGACATGTACTGCATTATAGTCTGCAACTGGGCTGTGGTAGATTGACGTGAGAGCCGTTCAAACACGGGACCTATATCTGCCTCAGGCAGAAATGGAAGGGTCATCACTTTCCGTAAGAATTTATACGTCCCGTCATCATGTGTGTAGGCATTCTGGAGACCAACCTCTTGAATCTACATAAGTATAAAAAAAAAAAAAAAAAAAAAAAAAAAAAAAAAAAAAAAAAAAAAAAAAAAAAAAAAAAAAATTAGACATTGTACTGTACAAAAGAAAAAAAATATCTGGTCATATTATGGTGATATAATTAACAGTTTGTGATAACGTCACAACTGAAGTACCTACTAGTAAAGAGGCCTCATTTGGACAATCTTCCCTGATGAATTACACCATGAGCCATCCAGTAGTATAGTAGAGATCGGTGATGTGTACTAGATATGAACTATTATCGTATTATCCCGACTTCGGTATACCTTTCTACTATCTGCAAAATCAGGTTGGCAACCCCACCACAGTGTGGGCGAAATGACTTAACAGTGTGGGCGAAACAACTACACAGTGTGGGCGAAATGACCTGTGGGCGAAATGACTCCATAGTGTGGCGAAATGGCATGTGGGCGAAATGACCGGATTGCATTACAACGCTTCGTCACTAACAAGACGGAATACAAATGTGGAGTCGATGACGTCAATAGATAAAAAAAAAGGTAAATCTTATTTTGAAATGGCACAGCAAACATCAAGACGATGTTACCAGCAGTGGCAGAACTACTGGGAGAAGTGTGTGCAGTCCCCAGGGGAATACTTTGAAGGTGATTCTCAATACTTGACAGTACTCTAAAAGTTTTATTCCAGCTGTGTCCAGGTTATGGAATGATCTTTCTAATCGGGTAGATGAATCAGTAGAAGTTCAAAAGTTCAAACTTGCAGTAAATGTTTTTAAGTTGAACAGGCAGACATAAGTCTCTCTTTATAGTTTATAAATGAAATATGATTTAATGTTGTTAGGGTTTCTGGGGTGTATGTACGATAGCGGCCACCTGTATGTCTAACTTAGAATACGGCAGTGTAAGGGGGGTCGCAGGGGGGCGTTATCCCCCCCGTTAGGTAAGTAGGTAAGGACAGGGCTTGTAGGTTAGGTTAGGGGGGAAAGTTTAGGTTAGTTGATGTCCATTTTTAATCAATGCGTGAGGAAATGGCCGCTGATATACAAAGGCTCCATGTCTCTAAAATATTTATTTTTAATTGTTCATTACTTCTTATATCAATTATTCATTTCCATATTTCCTTTCCTCATTGGGGTATTTTTCCTTGTTGGGGCCGCATACAGCTTTTCAAATTACGGTTGTAGCTTAGCTGGTAATACTAATAATAGGATTTTTTCAATGCGACATTCACCATTAGAATATTAACGAGTATAATGAAAACATTGGCTTAGGGTACAGGGGTGTAACCCCGTAGGTCAAGGCAGGTATGGGGGTGCCTCGAGTTAGTACGATCCCTTCGACTTACTTTCACCTCGAATAAATAGTCAGTAGGTATAGAAAACGGGATTGCAAGACGAGTGGCAATATTGAACATATTTACTAACCAAACTGGATATGAGCGAACCTATCGGTACCCTTAACCTTTGGCCTGCAGTAGGTCATCAAAGTTACATTACCCCGCAATTATGGTTAATATAGGCAGGTTAGCCTGCAATAATGATTAATATAAGCTGTTTAGCCTGCAATAATGGTTAACATAGGCTGGTTAGCCTGCAAAAATGGTTAATATAGGCTGGTTAACCTGCAATAATGGTTAATATAGGCTAGTTAGCCTGCAATAATGGTTATTATAGGTTGGTTAGCCTGCAATAAAGGTTAATATAGGCTGGTTAGCCTGCAATAATGGTTAATATAGGCTAGTTAGCCTGCAATAATGGTTAATATAGGCTGGTTAATCTGCAATAATGGTATAGGCTGGTTAGCCGGCAATAAAGGTTAATATAGGCTGGTTAGCCTGCAATAATGATTAATATAGGCTAGTTAGCCTGCAATAATGGTTAATATAGGCTGGTTAATCTGCAATAATGGTTAGTATAGGCTGGTTAGCCTGCAATAATGGTTAATATAGGCTGGTAAATCTGCAATAATGGTTAGTATAGGCTGGTTAGCCTGCAATAATGATTAATATAGGCTAGTTAGCCATCAATAATGGTTAATATAGGCTGGTTAATCTGCAATAATGGTTAGTATAGGCTGGTTAGCCTGCAATAATGGTTAATATAGGCTGGTTAATCTGCAATAATGGTTAGTATAGGCTGGTTAGCCTGCAATAATGATTAATATAGGCTAGTTAGCCTGCAATAATGGTTAATATAGGCTGGTTAATCTGCAATAATGTATAGGCTGGTTAGCCTGCAATAATGGTTAATATAGGCTGGTTAATCTGCAATAATGGTATAGGCTGGTTAGCCAGCAATAATGGTTAGTATAGGCTGGTTAGCCAGCAATAATGGTTAATATAGGCTGGTTAGCCTGCAAGATGATTAGCAATTTCAGCCTACCTAAGGTACCGACCCCAGACTAACGTCTCTAGCTTAAGGTACACAGCTTATAAGCTAGAACTATAAATCAAGAATTTGCCATATAAATATTTAGGTTAATTACAACACAATCTAATCGTGAGTACAAATAGATATAAGTAAATCAATGAATAAATAAGTTTAAATATATTTCTCGTCTCGTATACCTGAAAGCCTGGCCACATTGAAGAGTGATATCCAACCGAAGCTCTTTCTTCGAACAGGGAAATTCGAACAATATTCCAGACAGCATTAACGGAAATTGGATTAATTGAGGTTTTTAGTCCATATCATTAACCGTTAATATAATAAACTGGGCAGGAATTAAACTGATAATAATATTGGGTTCGTCTTAAACACTTCTCCGAAACCCGCCATGCCATTAAATTACTAGCGAAACCGGTAGCGTCTCTCGCTGGACTGAAATCTTTCTACCCGGAGATAGCTACCCGAGGATAGCGTTATGTTGGGCTAGCAGTAAATAACTTTCTCGATTAGTAAGGCCAGGTCATAATAACAGACGATGTTTTAGTATAGTGTCTCGATAGGATCCTGGTAGGTAAATAAGGAAAAAAACGACTTAAGTAATGAACAATTAAAATAAAATATTAACATTAAAACAGAATAGAGGAAAATTTCCCTGTTTTAGGAAAATGAGAAGAAAACTTCGAAATCAACAGAGAAAGTTTACTCGGTTTCGCATTTATGTAAAGCACGATACTTAAATGGGAGAAGCTACAAAATCTCTAACAAATAGTAGAAAAGTTGGTTCTATTAATGAGGGTACTAATACTCTGGTGTATATAAAGCCCTAACCACTGATAGTCATAATGTGGCCAGTTGGAGGAAAATTAACGTTTTTGGGAAATTTTGAGTCCAAAAAGGGAAAAATAATACTAAAATCAATTGGGAAATTTTATTCGAAGGTTTCATATTTATGAAAAGCAGGATATATGTAAAATTAAATTGGGAAGACACAAAATCTATAACAAATAGCAAAAAGATTGTTTCTGTTAATGAGGGCACGAATTCTGAACAGATGGTAGTGGGAGTAGATCGACAGTTTAACTATTAAGTTGTTGCAGATTAACTATTATCCCTCCCGGCAAACAAAGGATTAACGAAGCTTTTAATCCGACCCAAAGAATTTCTATTAGACAATAAATAAGCTTGAAAACAACAGAATCAGTTTTCATGTTGGATAATTTTACTATTTATTTGGAATTTTCTCCACAAATAATTAAAATTATGTTATCGGCATGCATTCAACACATTATGTACGCCTGTTTTTCATAACTTTATATATATTTTCTAAAATATCCATCCTCGCTCATCATCATATATTATTTTTCTTCCTTCACACTAACGAAAAAATAAATTGGTTTTCAAAGAAATAGGAAGTTTTTCTTTTAGTAAATTCGTAACCTTTTCTTCACAAATATTTGATTTGTATCTAGATTTCTATTATGCTATAGGCCCACTGTATTCCTATTGTTGAATGTACCTCAAGTTCAGGAGATAGCCATGAACCAATTTTGAAAGACCAAAACAGGGATATTTAGTCTCGCCCATCTTGCAACACTGTCACTATGCCTTTTCATTCAGTCTTGTTAATGGTTAAGGGAAATATTGTTTGCACAAAGATTAATCATCTTAAAATCGAATCAAAATACTAATACACCTATCACTGTATCAGTCACAAATGTTGATAAATGAACTGTGGGCTTAAATGACTGCACAGATATTGAAAAATAAAAAAAATAAATCTCATTCCTAGATTTGCTTACTATGTGGAATAAAAAAAAGAGTGAAAGCAAATTAAAAACAATAAGAATGAAATTTTGGCAGCATGTTGCATCCGAAAGCAGGCCTGGTGGTTGGGCGATAAATTTTGTCAATTTTCAAGTTTTTGCCTTTTTTAATAATAATAATAATTATTATTATTATTATCATCATTATTATTATTATTATTATTATTTGCTAAGCTACAGCCCTAGTTAGAAAAGCAGGATAAGTTATAAGCCCAAGGGCTCCAACAGGGAAAGCAACCCAGTGAGGATAGGAAAAAAGAATAAATAGAATATTTTAAAAACAGTAACAACATTAAAATAAATATTTCCTATATAAACTATAAAAACTTTAACAAAACAAGATGAAGAGAACTCTAACCCAAGACAGTAGAAGACCATGGTACAGAGGTTAAGGCACTACCCAAGACTAGAGAACAATAGTTTGATTTTCTTGGTCACAGATGGAATAAAACTTCTAGAACAATGTGTAGTTTTGAGCAGATTGAGGGGTAAAAATGGGTAATTTTCACTTTTTTGACTTTTCTTGACTTGAATATATATCTGGTTGCCAGACATAGAAAAAATTTTTGCGACACATTGAGTTGGTATAGAATTTGAGCCCCATACATAGTATAATCAGAATCATGAATAATATTGTATCTAACCCATTTCAGAATTCTGCAGATTAAGGGGTAAAAATGGGTAAATTTCAATTTTTTTTACTTTTCTCGACTGAAATACATATCTGGTTGCCAGACATAGAAACAATTTTTGCGTCACATTGAGTTGGTATAAAATTTGATCCCCATACATAGTATAATACAAAGCATAAATAATATTGTATCTAACCCATTTCAGAAATCTGCGATAGAGGGGTAAAAATGGGTAATTTTCACTTTTTTGACTTTTCTCGACTGAAATACATATCTGGTTGCCAGACATAGAAACAATTTTTGCGTCACATTGAGTTGGTATGGAATTTGATCCCCATACATAGTATAATCAGAATCATGAATAATATTGTATCTAACCCATTTCAAAATTCTGTGATAGAGGGGTAAAAACGGGTAATTTTCACTTTTCTGACTTTTCTCGACTGAAATACATATCTGGTTGCCAGACATAAAAACAATTTTTGCGTCACATTGAGTTAGTATTGAATTTGATCCCCATACATAGTATAATCAGAATCATGAATAATATTGTATCTAACCCATTTCAGAAATCTGCGATAGAGGGGTAAAAATGGGTAATTTTCACTTTTTTTACTATTCTCGACTGAAATACATATCTGGTTGCCAGACATAGAAACAATTTTTGCGTCACATTGAGTTGGTATAGAATTTGATCCCCATACATAGTATAATCAGAATCATGAATAATATTGTATCTAACCCATTTCAGAATTCTGCGAGAGGGGTAAAAATGGGTAATTTTCACATTTTTGACTTTTTTCGACTGAAATACACATCTGGTTGCCAGACATAGAAACAATTTTTGCGTCACATTGAGTTGGTATACAATTTGATCCCCATACATAGTATAATCAAAATCATGAATAATATTGTATCTAACCCATTTCAGAATTCTGCGATAGAGGGGTAAAAATGGGTAATTTTCACTTTTTTGACTTTTCTCGACTGAAATACATATCTGGTTGCCAGACATAGAAACAATTTTTGCGTCACATTGAGTTGGTATACAATTTGATCCCCATACATAGTATAATCAAAATCATGAATAATATTGTATCTAACCCATTTCAGAATTCTGCAATAGAGGGGTAAAAATGGGTAATTTTCACTTTTTTGACTTTTCTCGACTGAAATACATATCTGGTTGCCAGACATAGAAACAATTTTTGCGTCACATTGAGTTGGTATAGAATTCGAGCCCTATACATATTATAATCAAAATCATGAATAATATTGTACCTAACCCATTTCAGAATTCTGCGATAGAGGGGTAAAAATGGGTAAATTTCACTTTTTTGACTTTTCTCGACTGAAATACATATCTGGTTGCCAGACATAGAAACAATTTTTGCGTCACATTGAGTTGGTATACAATTTGATCCCCATACATAGTATAATCAAAATCATGAATAATATTGTATCTAACCCATTTCAGAATTCTGCAATAGAGGGGTAAAAATGGGTAATTTTCACTTTTTTGACTTTTCTCGACTGAAATACATATCTGGTTGCCAGACATAGAAACAATTTTTGCGTCACATTGAGTTGGTATAGAATTCGAGCCCTATACATATTATAATCAAAATCATGAATAATATTGTACCTAACCCATTTCAGAATTCTGCGATAGAGGGGTAAAAATGGGTAAATTTCACTTTTTTTACTTTTCTCGATTGAAATACATATCTGGTTGCCAGACATAGAAACAATTTTTGCGTCACATTGAGTTGGTATAGAATTTGAGCCCCATACATAGTATAATCAGAATCATGAATAATATTGTATATACCCCATTTCAGAGTTCTTCAGATTAAGGGGTAAAAACTGGTAATTTTCACTTGTTCCGTAACTGAAATACAAACCACGCTACTTACATAGGGTAATTACTTCGGTGTAGCCGAATGACGAGCCATTAGAATTTTAACGAGGGTTTACTACCCCCGCTAGTTAGCAGGGGGTAAGGAAGGGTAGCTTGCTACCCCCCCCCCCCCCTTACACACACTAGTGAGTGCTTCACTTTGCTTTTGGCTCGGGTGAATATCAGACGTGTCTCCTCTCACCCTCTCTTGACTGCCATTAATCTGTTTTGCTTTCTCATTTTCTACAGAGTGTGTATGAAGTTTGCCTCTATCAATTAATAATGCCTACGTGTCCTGGATTACCTGGCCGCCCTTGTGGGACCTTTATGTCGGCGGTCAACACTGATCCCTACACTTTGTGTCTTCATTGTAGGGGCCAACGGTGTGATAGTGGTAATGTATGCGGTGAGTGTAGGGAGTGGTCTACCTCCCAGTGGGAGAGGTTTGCCCGGCACCGGAAGAAAAAGTACAAAAGGGATATTTCTCCTTCAAACGCTTCTTTGAAGAGAGAAAATTCCAAGGCTTCTTATTCCGTAGCCCATTCCTCCTCCGAAGCTCCCACTCGATCGGTCTCTTCTGAGAGGCCGGCGAGTGGTAGCGTAGACCGTAGTTCTGTTGACCGATCCCAGGGTGCGGGAGAGGTAGTTGCCTCCCATAGCGAGGTAGCTGCCCCTCCTCCCCAGGAGGAGGATATTGATTTCTCTGTGAATAACAATGATTTGTTACAGCTTTGGGCTTCCTTAGGGCTTCAGGGTTTGCCCTCCAGGGAATCCCTGTTTGACATGATCAAACTGGGAGCAGCTGTTAAGCAATCGCAGACGATAGCAGACATAGATCCTCTGTCTATCGTCGACGTTGTTGTAACGGAGGCCTCCAGTGTGTCTGATCAAACTCCTGCTCCTGTTGTTGTTGAGGTAGCTGAAGGCTTAGCTTCCCCCTCTGAACATCCTTCGAAGGGGGAACTTAGTCCTACGGTCTCTCCTGCTAGTGATTCTCCCCCTCGGCGGAGTTTACTTACAAAGACTCCTCTGCGGAGGCCTTACGATGGTCAGCTTGCTGATCCCACGACCCCTAGAGGGCGTATAAGGCGGAAGGTTTATCCTCCCCTTCGCCGTAGAGGCCTTCCTTCTCCTCACAAGGGAGTTAGGAGGCGCCTCTTCAGCTCGTCATCCCCGCAGTCCCCTGCGGAGGAGACTCACCGTTCACCATTCCTGCCAGCTACCACCGTAGACCTCTCTGGAGATCGTTCGCGATCCCCTTCGGAGGAAGGTCGTCCTTCAGGATCCTGTGACCTCTCTCCCTCCAGACCTGCTGACCTGCCGTCACCCTTCAAGGATGCTAACGCACATCACGCGCCTTCGAAACCTGTCATTGCGCAGGCCTCGATCCCTTCGGGTCACAAGGGACTTGAGCGCAAAACTGCGCCTCAATCCCTTAAGCGCCAGGTGTACCCTGTGCACCATCACGCTGCTGCTGTTCCCGACTTAGCGCCACAGTGCTCACCTGCGCGCGTGCGCGCACCTGTTCCTGTTCTGCGCCAGGGTTCCCCTGCGCGTCAGCGCCTACCAGCAGTTCCTGATATAGCGCGCCAGCACTCACCTGCCCACACGCGCTCACTGGTTCCTGTTTCATCACGCGCAGTCCAAGAGGCACCTAGGTTAGTGCACAGGCGCTCACAGGTACCTCTAGACCCTCAGCGCTCTTCTGGAGTTAAGCGCGAAGCGCGCCCTTGCACAGTTGTTCCTGATACAGCGCACAAGCGCTGACCAACGCGCCAGCGCACTTCTACAATCCAGCGCGCAGTCCAGGAGGTTCCTAAGTTAGCGCACGGGCGCTCACAGGTACCCCTGGACTCTCCATCCAGACTGCGCAATCCTGTACGCGCGTTTAAAGTTGCCCGCGATACGCGCTCAACTCAACAGCGCACACCTGTGTGCCCGAAAACTGTTGCGCGCCCTGCGCACCCATCGCCGCAGAGCACACCTGTGCGTCCTCACCCTGATGCGCGCCCACGATCTCTTCAGGGGAAGATGCCTGCTCAACCTGCGCAGCGCTCACCTGCACCCCAACGCGCAAACTCACCCTCGCGCTACCACGAGGCTGCGCAATCGCGCCCTCGTCCAGTGCTCCATCAACCTCGCGCGCGCGCGAAATTCCTGCTGCGCACGATCCTTCCGCGCGCGACCCAGGCCAGGGCTCATCGCGCGACCACCAGCGCAATTTGCGCCCCAATCGCCAGCGCGATCACAGCACGAGATTTTACCGAGCTTCAGGTGGACAGGTCATTGTCTCGTTCCCCTCCCCGCAAGCGCAGAACAGCGCGCTCGCCGGAGGAGGGGAGGTTTCCGGACAGGTCTAAGGACTCTTTCGTTTCAGCTTCGTTTCAGGCGAACCCTCGTTTGTCGACTCCTCCAAGGGATTGAACGATCCCCTTCCCTCCAGAGGGAGTGTCTGACAGAGCGACTGTCAGCCAGCAGCCCTGGTTTGGGACCATAGTCAGAGCTCTTAAGCAGGCTATGAAGCCTGTGTTCACTGATCTAGGTCACAAATCAGTGGCGGCTTCCTCTCCTCTGAAGAGGAAGAGAGGAGTCCCCTCCGTGGTGACTTCTCCTAGGGCTAAACTGTTTCCTCACAAATCCTTGCGCAAGGCTCCTCCCCCCCCCAGACTTTCTCTCCCTCCCCTGCAGATGAGGATTTCTCATCCTCAGGGGAGTCGGACGAGCCGGTCCGTTCCCCCATCGCATCAATGGGGGAAACTCCACCTCTTCCTAACTCCCTTGTGAGGAGAAGGAAGGCCTCTACGACGAAGGGGTGGACGAGCCTTCCTGCCTTATACGCCCTATAGGGGTCGTGAGATCAGCAAGCTGACCATCGTAAGGCCTCCGCAGAGGAGTCTCTGTAAGTGAACTCCCCCGAGGGGGAGAATCACTAGCAGGAAAAACCGTAGGACTAAGTTCCACCTTCGAAGGATGTTCAGAGGGGGAAGCTAAGCCTTCAGCTACCTCAGTAACAACAGGAGCAGGAGTTTGATCAGACACACCGGAGGCCTCCGTTACAACAACGTCCATGATAGACAGAGGATCTATGTCTGCTATCGTCAGCGATTGCTTAACAGCTGCTCCCATTTTGATCATGTCAAACAGGGCTTCCCTGGAGGGCGAACCCTGAAGCCCTAAGGAAGCCCAAAGCTGTAACAAATCATTGTTATTCACAGAGAAATCAATATCCTCCTCCTGGGGAGGAGGGGCAGCTACCTCGCTATGGGAGGCAACTACCTCTCCCGCACCCTGGGATCGGTCAACAGAACTACAGTCTACGCTACCACTCGCCGGCCTCTCAGAAGAGACCGATCGAGTGGGAGCTTCGGAGGAGGAATGGGCTACGGAAAAAGAAGCCTTGGAATTTTCTCCCTTAAAAAAAGCCTATGAAGGAGAAATATCCCTTTTGGACTTTTTCTTCCGGTGCCGGGCAAACCTCTCCCACTGGGAGGTAGACCACTCCCTACACTCACCGCATACATTACCACTATCACACCGTTGGCCCCTACAATGAGGACACAAGGTGTGGGGATCAGTGTTGACCGCCGACATAAAGGTCCCACAAGGGCGGCCAGGTAATCCAGGACACGTAGGCATTATTAATTGATAGAGGCAAACTTCATACACACTCTGTAGAAAATGAGAAAGCAAAGCAGATTAATGGCAGTCAAGAGAGGGTGAGAGGAGACACATCTGATATTCACCCGAGCCAAAAGCAGAGTGAAGCACTCACTAGTGTGTGTAAGGGGGGGGGGGGTAGCAAGCTACCCTTCCCTACCCCCTGCTAACTAGCGGTGGGGTAGTAAACCCTCGTTAAAATTCTAATGGCTCGTCATTCGGCTACGCTGAAGTAATTACCCTATGTAAGTAGCGTGGTTTGTATTTCAGTTACGGAACAAATGAAAATTACCAGTTTTTACCCCTTAATCTGAGGAACTCTGAAATGGGGTATATACAATATTATTCATGATTCTGATTATACTATGTATGGGGCTCGAATTCTATACCAACTCAATGTGACGCAAAAATTGTTTCTATGTCTGGCAACCGGATATGTATTTCAATCGAGAAAAGTAAAAAAAGTGAAAATTACCCATTTTTACCCCTCTATCACAGAATTCTGAAATGGGTTAGATACAATATTATTCATGATTCTAATTATACTATTTATGGGGCTCAAATTCTATACCAACTCAATGTGACGCAAAAATTGTTTCTATGTCTGGCAACCAGATATGTATTTCAGTCGAGAAAAGTCAAAAAAGTGAAAATTACCCATTTTTACCCCTCTATCGCAGAATTCTGAAATGGGTTAGATACAATATTATTCTTGATTTTGATTATACTATGTATAGGGCTCAAATTCTATACCAACTCAATGTGACGCAAAAATTGTTTCTATGTCTGGCAACCAGATATGTATTTAAGTCGAGAAAAGTAAAAAAAGTGAAAATTACCCATTTTTACCCCTCTATCGCAGAATTCTGAAATGGGTCAGATACAATATTATTCATGAATCTGATTATACTATGTATGGGGATAAAATTGTATACCAACTCAATGTGACGCAAAAATTGTCTCTATGTCTGGCAACCAGATATGTATTTCAGTCGAGAAAAGTAAAAAAATAGAAAATTACCCATTTTTACCCCTCTATCGCAGAATTCTGAAATGGGTTAGATACAATATTATTCATGATTTTGATTATACTATGTATGGGGATCAAATTCCATACCAACTCAATGTGACGCAAAAATTGTTTCTATGTCTGGCAACCAGATATGTATTTCAGTCGAGAAAAGTAAAAAAAGTGAAATTTACCCATTTTTACCCCTCTATCGCAGAATTCTGAAATGGGTTAGATACAATATTATTCATGATTTTGATTATACTATGTATGGGGCTCAAATTCTATACCAACTCAATGTGACGCAAAAATTGTTTCTATGTCTGGCAACCAGATATGTATTTCAGTCGAGAAAAGTAAAAAAAGTGAAATTTACCCATTTTTACCCCTGTATCGCAGATTTCTGAAATGGGTTAGATACAATATTATTCATGATTTTGATTATACTATGTATGGGGATCAAATTCTATACCAACTCAATGTGACGCAAAAATTGTTTCCATGTCTGGCAACCAGCTATGTATTTCAGTCGAGAAAAGTCAAAAAAGTGAAATTTACCCATTTTTACCCCTCTATCGCAGAATTCTGAAATGGGTTAGATACAATATTATTCATGATTTTGATTATACTATGTATGGGGATCAAATTCTATACCAACTCAATGTGACGCAAAAATTGTTTCTATGTCTGGCAACCAGATATGTATTTCAGTCGAGAAAAGTAAAAAAAGTGAAATTTACCCATTTTTACCCCTCTATCGCAGATTTCTGAAATGGGTTAGATACAATATTATTCATGATTTTGATTATACTATGTATGGGGATCAAATTATATACCAACTCCATGTGACGCAAAAATTGTTTCTATGTCTGGCAACCAGATATGTATTTCAGTCGAGAAAAGTCAAAAAAGTGAAATTTACCCATTTTTACCCCTCTATCGCAGAATTCTGAAATGGGTTAGATAAAATATTATTCAGGATTTTGATTATACTATGTATGGGGATCAAATTCTATACCAACTCAATGTGACGCAAAAATTGTTTCTATGTCTGGCAACCAGATATGTATTTCAGTCGAGAAAAGTCAAAAAAGTGAAATTTACCCATTTTTACCACCCTATCGAGGAATTCTGAAATGGGTTAGATACAATATTATTAATGATTTTGATTATACTATGTATGGGGATCAAATTCCATACCAACTCAATGTGACGCAAAAATTGTTTCTATGTCTGGCAACCAGATATGTATATCAGTCGAGAAAAGTAAAATAAGTGAAATTTACCCATTTTTACCCCTCTATCGCAGATTTCTGAAATGCGTTAGATACAATATTATTCATGATTTTGATTATACTATGTATAGGGCTCGATTTCTATACCAACTCAATGTGACGCAAAAATTGTTTCTATGCCTGGCAACCAGCTATGTATTTCAGTCGAGAAAAGTAAAAAAAGTGAAATTTACCCATTTTTACCCCTCTATCGCAGAATTCTGAAATGGGTTAGATACAATATTATTCATGATTCTGATTATACCATGTATGGGGCTCAAATTCTATACCAACTCAATGTGACGCAAAAATTGTTTCTATGTCTGGCAACCAGATATGTATTTCAGTCGAGAAAAGTAAAAAAAGTGAAATTTACCCATTTTTACACCAATATCGTAGAATTCTGAAATGGGTTAGATACAATATTATTCATGATTCTGATTATAATATGTTAGGGGGTCAAATTCTATACCAACTCAATGTGACGCAAAAATTGTTTCTATGTCTGGCAACCAGATATGTATTTAAGTCGAGAAAAGTAAAAAAAGTGAAAAAGACCCATTTTTACCCCTCTATCGTAGATTTCTGAAATGGGTCAGATACAATATTATTCATGATTTTGATTATACTATGTATGGGGATCAAATTGTATACCAACTCAATGTGACGCAAAAATTGTTTCTATGTCTGGCAACCAGCTATGTATTTCAGCCGAGAAAAGTAAAAAACAGTGAAATTTACCCATTTTTACACCAATATCGCAAAATTCTGAAATGGGTTAGATACAATATTATTCATGATTCTGATTATACTATGTATGGGGCTCAAATTCTATGCCAACTCAATGTGACGCAAAAATTGTTTCTATGTCTGGCAACCAGATATGTATTTCAGTCGAGAAAAGTCAAAAAAGTGAAAATTACCCATTTTTACCCCTCTATCGCAGAATTCTGAAATGGGTTAGATACAATATTATTCATGATTCTGATTATACTATGTATGGGGCTCGAATTCTATACCAACTCAATGTGACGCAAAAATTGTTTCTATGTCTGGCAACCAGATATGTATTTCAGTCGAGAAAAGTAAAAAAAGTGAAAATTACCCGTTTTTACCCCTCTATTGCAGAATTCTGAAATGGGTTAGATACAATATTATTCATGATTCTGATTATACTATGTATGGGGCTTGAATTCTATACCAACTTAATTTGACGCAAAAATTTTTTCTATGTCTGGCAACCAGATATGTATTTCAGTCGAGAAAAGTCAAAAAAGTGAAAATTACCCATTTTTACCCCTCTATCGCAGATTTCTGAAATGGGTTAGATAGAATATTATTCATGATTCTGATTATACTATTTATGGGGCTCAAATTCTATACCAACTCAATGTGACGCAAAAATTGTTTCTATGTCTGGCAACCAGATATGTATTTCAGTCGAGAAAAGTCATAAAAGTGAAAATTACCCGTTTTTACCCCAATATTGCAGAATTCTGAAATGGGTTAGATACAATATTATTCATGATTCTGATTATACTATATATGGGGCTCAAATTCTATACCAACTCAATGTGACGCAAAAATTGTTTCTATGTCTGGCAACCAGATATGTATTTCAGTCGAGAAAAGTCAAAAAAGTGAAAATTACCCATTTTTACCCCTCTATCGCAGAATTCTGAAATGGGTTAGATAAAATATTATTCATGATTCTGATTATACTATATATGAGGCTCAAATTCTATACCAACTCAATGTGACGCAAAAATTGTTTCTATGTCTGGCAACCAGCTATGTATTTGTCGAGAAAAGTCAAAAAAGTGAAAATTACACATTTTTACCCCTCTATCGCAGAATTCTGAAATGGGTTAGATACAATATTATACAATATTTTACTTCAATATTCTCTATTCTTGGGTAGTGCCATAGCCTCTGTACCATGGTCCTCCACTATCTTGGAGTGGAGTTCTCTTGATTGAAGGTACACTCGGGCACACTATCTTAATCTCTTACTCCTGTTTTGTTTATATAGGCGATATTTATCTTAATGTTTCTGTTCTCAAAATATTCTATTTTTCCTTGCTCCCTATCCTCACTGGGGTATTTTCAATATTGGAGCCCCTAGGCTTTTAGCATCCTGCATTTCCAACTAGGGGTGTAGCTTACCAAGTAATAATAATAATAATAATAATAATAATAATAAAAATAATAAATAATAATAATGATGTGTAGGAATGAGAATTTTTTTCTTCAATGTCTGTGCAGTCATTCAAACCCATAGGTCGCATGTCAACATTTGTGACTGATACAGTGATAGGTCTATTATGATTATCAGTAATAGGGGCCTACGGATACAGGTCGGGGCCATTATATATGAGTGGTCAGCTCCCCCAAACGTGCATAAAAAAGGGATACTAACTAATTTCACCCCCTCTAACCAAACTTACAAGCCATGCCCTTAAACAGCCCTATTCTTCGTCAACCGTCACTATACATACAGGTGGCCTCTATCATACATCCACCCACACGTCTACTACTGTAATAGTGATATATTCAATAGATAAGTGAACATTGAAACACTATACAAACATTCTTCATGTATTTTCGTATACAAATTCCTCCAGATAAACAAATCCGAAAGCATCGTCTGCAACTACCTGGCCTTACTAGTCGATAAACATTTCTTATGTCCAGGTACTATCTTCGGATAGAAAGATTGTACCTACTAAAACATCGTCTGTTATTATGACCTGGCCTTACTAATCGAGAAAGTTATTTACTGCTAGCCCAACATAACGCTATCCTCGGGTAGCTATCTCCGGGTAGAAAGATTTTAGTGTCCCAGGTTGTCCCGCCGTCAAATTTTTTTCATATTTTGAAGTGTATAAAAAGATGTCAATTTCAGATTGCAAGAAACAGAAGACAGTAAGTGTTAAATCTGGTTTATTGTGCTGATATTTAGCCGGAAATTATGTTATTTAACCCATAAACCGGGATATGTCGGCGTATGGTTTGGGGGTGTTTTTGACGATGTCACGTACCATATTTATGTATTTAATTCATTTTATTTCTTATTTTATTGATTAGTTTTTCATTTTCATTCATATTTTATATACAACCAGAGTTTTTGGTTTTTATTTCGGCACTGTTTGGCCGGTAAAGCCGTAGGTTATGGGCGTTGCCTGGTGTTTTAAAACTTAGGCTTTTGAGTTGCTAGATTCAATCCAATATTTGGAATGACGGTTTTGAAATATGTCGTGTTTTGGTGCCTTCGTAGTTTGTTGGGAGAGGGTTAGGTTAACTAGAAAATAGAGTAAAAAACGGAATTATAACAGAGTGAGGAGCCTATGTATATCAGCGGCCAGTTCCTCACGCGTTCATTAAAAATGTACATCAACTATCCTAAATTTCCCCCCCCCTAACCTAACCTAACTTACAAGCTGTGTCCTTACTTACTTACCTAACGGGGGGCTAATGCCCCCTGTGACCCCCCTTACACTGCTATATTCTAAGTCAGACATAATAATACATACAGGTGGCCACTATCCTACATAAACCCCCACTGGAATCATAACCGAATGAGATATCAATGAATTCACTAGTTTTGTAAACGCTTGTCTCAACAATCTACATACTAGGACCACTTTGCGCATGAATGTCGGAAATATGCGAGGATAGCCAACAAGAAATGTGTTGGAACACCGAGAAAACGTTAATTTTGTGCTTGGCATTTCATACGATATCAAATAACTGAAATTTCACTCGTTTGTCCCAACGTTCTACATACTGTACTAGGAACACTCGACGGACACAGGTGGGAACCTTGGGGTTTGGGTGTGGTTAAATAGGACTAAACGGGATTATTTAACCCTTGTGAGATTTGTAAAAGGCCACTGAACCTAACAAACCCACATAACATAACCGAATAGTTACCAGGTTACAACCCCTAGGCGGGGAAAGCCCCCGGACAGCCTTCCCAGGTCACAACCCCTAGCCAGATTTGTAAAAAGCCACCTAACCTAACCTAGTAGTTCCCAGGTCACAACCCCTAGCCGGGGTCAAGCTCCCGGATCCCCATCCCAGGTCACAACCCCTAGTCAGATTTGTAAAAGGTTACAGAACCCCACAAACCCTCCTAACCTAACCTAATAGTTCCCAGGTCATAACCCCTAGCGGGGGGCAAGCTCCCAGAACCCCCTCCAGGTCGCAAACTAAAACAAAATAAAATATAAATGGTTATATTATGGTAAAGTGAATCTCAAATAAATCTCTCTTCCACACAATAAAACGATGGGCAGCACTCAAAATTATATCTTAACCACACTCGGGATTACCTTTATGTGAATTTTGTACGACAATTGCGGTTCCTGCACCTCCAGTTATACATGATTGTCCCCAAAGCACCAAGCTGATCGATATGAGTAATAGATACAACCACGTCGCTCAAAGAAAAACCAGAGTATAGGTCATGCGTCTGTCCATCACGGATGTTAGCGTTGGAAAGGTTGACCTCGGTCAGGTCAATCTTGGGTCACGGGGGGGCAGTTAAATTTTTTAAATCACGCGGCCAACAAAAGCAGGCCTACAAGCGCACGGAAAAGAAAGGTTAGTTCGGGTCAGCTTAATGACACTGGCTTAATCCTCTTAAACATCCTAATTAGATGTTGCCTACCTTAACCTTTGGCTGTACTGTATACATAACAAATTAGTGTTCGGTATACTTTCAGGAAGTGTCCCAACGAACTACAATCTTAACAAGGGGATAAGAATGTAGATTGTTGATCTTAGGAAAAACATATGTCCAAACATCACTAAATTTTCAATTTGTGCCACCAGCTGATAGGCGAACCGAGCGCCGCCCAACGGGTGTTATTTTAGTCGGCCAGGAAGCAATGCCGTGGCTACAGCGACCGATACATTATAATGACCTTTACCCTACCTAACATTTCATGATGATTATTACAGAATTGTTGAATGCAACTGAACAGGACGTGTCTCAACCAACTACAAACTTAACCAAGAGTTAATAGAGATTTAGCTAAAATTAGTGCATGTTGCAAATTATGGGTTATGAAGTTGAATCATAATAAAACTCAAGTATGATTGTAAGTAGGTCAAGGACGGTGGCTCCTCAACATCCGGATCTCAGTATTGATAATGTTTCTTTAAATTTGTTTGACTTTTAAAATTTTAGGTGGGATTCTCGACAGCAAATTTACTTTTGAGAATCACATGAGGTCTGTGTCTTCTTCAATTGCACAAAAAATTGGCTTATTGAGAAAGTCTTACAAGATTTTCGGTGATCAATCTATTCTGAAGAAGTGTTTTAATTCTTTCATTCTACCATGTTTTGAGTATTGTTCTCCTGTCTGGTGTTTAGCTGCTGATTCTCATCTTAATTTGTTGGACAGAATTTCTTATTCCTAATCTAGATTTGTTCCATAACTGGAATACAAACCATGCTATTTAATAGGGGTACAGTATTACCTTTGGCGTAGCTGAAATGACGAGCCATTAATTTTTAACGAGGGTTTACTACCCACACCGCTAGTTAGCGGGGGTAGGGGAGGGTAGCTTGCTTCCCCCCCCCCCTCACACACCTGTGCTTGAGCTCACTTTGCTCTTGGCTCAGATGGTAGTCGGACGTGTCCGCTTTCATCCTCGCCGTCATTTGGCAGTCATTTAATGCTCTTTTGCTTTTTCTTTTCTAGTGTTGTGTGTGAAGTTGGCCTCTGCGGATATGCGCACCTGCCCTGGGTTTCCCGACCGCCCCTGTAGAACATTCATGTCGGCGGTCGAGACCGATCCTCACGCCCTTTGCCCTTCCTGTAGGGGCCAACGGTGTGATAGCAATAACAGGTGTAGTGAATGTAGGGAGTGGTCTACCTCCCAGATGGAGAGGTTTTCGCGACGACGGAAGAAGTCCAAATGGGATTTGTTCCGTAACCGAAATACAAACCACGCTATTTACATTGGGTTTACCTTTTAGCACAGCTGAAATGGCGAGCCATTAGAATTTAACGAGGGTGTATTACCCCCGCGCTAGTTAGGGGGGGGGTTAGTGGGGTGGTAGCTAGCTACCCCTCCCCCCCCCTCACACACCGGTGAAGCTCACTTTCACTTTTGGCTCGGACTGGGATAGACGTCTCTGTCTTGGTCCTCGCTTGGCAGCCATTGTTTGTTTTGTCTTTACTTAATCACTTACTTTTCTTTACTTCAATATATATGTAAACAGTTTTCATGTTTGTATATATATTTGAGTATAGAAATCAGTAAGTTTCCTTTTCAGAGTTGTGTGTGTAGTGTACGATATCTCCGTGGAGCCCTCGGCAGTTTAGGCCACCACGGTGTAATTTTATGGGTTGCGG
The DNA here is from genome assembly GCF_036898095.1 of Palaemon carinicauda. Classification (NCBI taxonomy): domain Eukaryota; kingdom Metazoa; phylum Arthropoda; class Malacostraca; order Decapoda; family Palaemonidae; genus Palaemon; species Palaemon carinicauda. The sequence continues at coordinate 9,676,644 of NC_090767.1, forward strand.
TCGAGTTTGGCTTCGGTCTTTCTCTCTCTCTCTCTCTTTAGGTCGTTCACCCTTTTACTACGTTTACTACGCCCCTTGTAGCTTCCTTCCCGTGTGGGGGGTTGCTACGGCGTACGTTTTGTCTCAATTAGTTTCTGAATCTAATTGTATTTGTTAATTTTTCGGCTTGTAAAACGATTTCTTTCGGGGTTTTCGTTCTTTCTTTAGTGTTCATTCATTTTTAAATTACATAATTACATAGTTTCATAATTATAATCGTTATAATTCTGTTTTGGTTACTGCTCTCCTTCCGTGAGTGTAAGTGGTTGTGAGGGCACGTGCCTATTGTGTAATTCTTGTTCCTTTCCCTCGGGATTCCTCTTCGGAGCCTTCCCGGGGGAATGAATGTGTACTAATGATTTTTGTTTTATTTTTTTACAGTTACCGATCTAGTTCGTTTCTGTAATATGGCACCGGTGTGAGCTGTCGTGTGGAGGCCTGGGGATTCGGCTGTTGCTGCCTCCCCTTTGGATTTTCGTCAGGGTCGTTTGTCTCCTTCTACTGGTAGTACTCCCGTGACGATTGACAGCTCTCTAGTTCATTTTAGAACTCTCAGGAGGCTTGCCTCCTTGGGTGGGTAACTTTCCTTCCGAGGGAAGTTTTTCCTGTCCAGGCTGAGTTTTTCCCCTTTTGGGGGGCTCTTCTCTTGCCTTTTTTTCGTGCGACTATGCTCTTGGTGCTGAGCGGTCGCACCTGCAGTTTCGCTCAAGGGACTAGGCAACTGCAGGAGTCCCTCTTCGGAGGATTGCTCCTTTTAGGTCACTGGCTGACCAGTCTCTTCTACGAAGTGTTTCTCTTTCGTTCGCGAGAGAGTACACTCATAGAGACTCCTCTTCGGAGGATTCTTCTGTTGCTGTTGGCCTCCTTCGCCGTAAGGCTCACCGTACGCCTCGTCGTAAGGGCCTCTCATCTCCCTATAAGGGTGCTAAGAGGCGCCTTTTTGAATCTCCGCTGCAGCCTACAACTCTTTCTTCTTGATCTTCCTCGTCTTCCAACGGGCAACGGTCTTCCCGACGGACAACGGTCTTCCGACGGACATCAGTCTCCTGGCGGACAGACAACGGTCTTCCAACGGACATCAGTCTCCCGACGGACAACGATCCCTTCGGGGCAAAGGGTTGCCTTCCACGGGGGTTCTTCCCTTGCGTGTCAGGGTTCCCCTGCGTGCCCTTCTGCTCTCCTGCTCCTGCTCAGTGTTAGCGCACAGGCGCTCTCCTGCTCATCAGCGCTTTCCTGATCGCTAGCGCTCTCCTGTTCGCCAGCGCTCTCCTGTTCGTCGGCACTCTCATGATGATCATCTCTGCTGTTCCTGTTACGCGCCCTGTGCGCCCACGTTTGCCCTCGTGATCTAGAACTTCGGTTCAGGTCTTTGTCAAGGACTCTTCTTCTACGCGCAGGCTTCCACGCGTTGCCTTCTGCTCGTGAGCGATCACCAGCTCGCCAGCGACCTTAGACGCGTCAACGTTCACCTGCTCGTCAGCGATCTCCTACGCGTCAACGATCGCCATCGATCTGCCACGCGTGTCAGTTCCCCTGAACACCATCAGTAGCGATCTAGCGCTCGCCTGCTGTGGACCACGATCTCCGGTAGCTGAGTCTTGCCGTAGATTTTCCTCCTACTCGCCAGCGCTCACCTTTACTTCTGTCCTTCTGTGGGCCAGCTTTCTTCAATTGCCAGCACACATCTGCGCGCCCTTCTTTGCCACGCACCAATGGGCACCAACGGTTTTCTGACCGTCTAGGATCGCCTGATTAACAGCTTGCTTCAGCGCTCACCTTCCTGATGCACCTGCGCACCTTCTGTTAGCGCAATGCGCGCTGACCATCGCTAGTCTCTCTCGCGTTGGCAATCGCCTACGCGCCCGCGCGATTCTTCACCTGCGCGTTAGCGTTTTGTTAACGCGCCACCACTCGCCAATGCGCCGTCGTTTGTCGACGAGCCATCGCTTGCCGACGCACCATCGCTTGCCAACGCTCCTTCTCTCTCCTATGGGCTATCGCTCGTCAACGCGCCATCGCCCGCCTACGCGTCATCGGTCTCCCGACCGCCTGTGCTCATCCGCGCGGCCACACTCTCACGTGCCTGCACGCCTACGCTCATGCGTGTCCGCGCACATGCTCTCCAATGTTCGCCCGTGCGCGAACCAACGGTATTCCATCGCGCGGACGGACGGTGTTCCGTCGCGCGAGCCTACGGTGTTTCTTCGCACGAACGTCGGCTTAATTCTTGCAGTATCCATTGCTCGCCTATGGGTTATCGCTCGCCGACCACCAGCTCTCGCCCTTCCTACCACGCTCGCCCTCCTTCTACGCTCCTTCACTCACCTTCGTTTGCGTTCCTGCGTGACCGCACATGGGCACTTCCACGTTCGCCCACGCGTAAATCATTGATTTACCATCGCGCGAGCTCCAGGGCGATTGCGACCGCGATTCCCATTGGGGTTTTCGCAGCATGGCCAGCCTGGCGAGTTCTTCTGGAGTGTATTTCCAGAATACGGCCTCACCCAGTAAACGCAGAGCATGGCGCATGCAAGAATAAGAAGAACCTTCAGGGAGGTCTGAGCAACATTCTTCTTTCCAGAACCTGGGTTAGCCCTTCCCCGTCATTCCCTGGAAGGATTTTTGGCGGGGGGCTTTCCGTTCGAGATTTCACCATCGGCCAAGGGGTGACCGTTTACCCTTCCTCTTCTCCATCTCGTGAAAGAGGCTTACCAAGTCCTTTCCCTCCTCGGTTACGACCCGAGGTTTGGCTCAAGGAAGCTACAGGAAGGTCATGGGTACTTTCCTCCTCTCGGGCTCAAGCACCTTGGCGTTTCGTCGTCAAGTATCGAACTTGCGGGCAAGCTCGATGTTGGACCATCTGGACGCAATGACCGAGGGCTTCCTTTCGGGTGTCTCATCCGTGGATGTCGACAACTTCAGACACCCTTCCATCCTTGAGGAGAGTTTGTTTGTGCCCAAGGACAGAGACATAGACAGCGGCTGTGCGGAGGAAGTCGACTTCCGTTTTCACTCCTCCAAGGCGCTTTCTTCCAGACCCTGCAGGGCTCCAGCGCCTCTTTCTTTCAGCCACGTCGGCCTAAGTTATCGGACCGGCTATGACAACTGAGACAAAGTGTCCAATTGCAGTTCCCTCTTGTCAGGAACAGATGGCATGGGAGGCTCTCCCGGGGGGGGGGCATAGTCCTAGAGGGAGCGGCAGAGTTCATGAACTCTAGGATTGGCACCCCCCCCTTGCAGGTTTCACGCTGGGAGGATGCCTAAGGTTACTCATCCGGATGACAGCTTCCCGATGCCCATTCCTGCATGATCTCTGTGATCAGCCAAGGATATCGCGCCTGCCGTCTCTGTCAGCGAATTCAGTGTCTCTGAACCTCTATGCCATAGGGTCGGCAAGAGTTTGCCCATTTGGGCAGAATGATCCATGCCTTAGGAGAAGGTCCTCCATAGGATCATCGACAACTTCACCCCCGGCTTCTTCAGTCGATCCTTTCTTGTAAGGAAGTAGCTGAGACGGGAGTTCCGTAGTCGACCTCTCAGCCCTGATCAAGTTTGTCGAACAAACTTCGTCCAGCGTGGAACAGCAGAATCGATCAGACTGGTAACGAGGCGACAGGACTCCTTAGACCCTGGATCGGAAGGACGGGTTCTTTCAGTTTCCATTCCATCCATCTTCCAGGAAGCTCGTGGAATTCAGCCTAGACTGCAGGTATTCCTGCTTAAGATGCAGTGTGGCGATCCCGCCGTGGCATCGCAGGTTTTTTTCCTCAGAGAACTCTCCCTACTGTCCTCATGGCCGCTCAGGTGCAGGCTTCCGCCTCCTTCGCCTTTTGGAGGTCTGGTCAACTCCGGTAGGCTCGGGTTCGACCTTCTTCAGCGCCGGGACGAGCTTCCGGATGCTTACCATGAGTGGGGGTTCATGGTATTTTGCTAGGAGCCTTCTCTTCTTCTTCTGCCTCAACGTCTGGAGTATCTAGCCATGATATTGAGTCAACGGCCTTACCACGTTGGAAACCCCGCTTCTCGTCCGTCCAGCGAGGTTAAGCAACGTCGGTTCTGGTCGGTACTTGGATGGGTGACCACCTGGGGACGCCAGATTCTGTTGCCACCTCCTCTGACCCTTCCCTTCAGTTGACTGTGGCAAGGCTGAGGAGAGTCGCAGTACCTGTTCTCAGTCAAGCTGAGCTTTCAGCCCTACCTTGGAACGTTTCCTAGTTCTCTTTTCCTCATTGACCCGTCTATAGTTCCGAACGGTCGCCTCAGGATAAGTTCCATGTGGGGCGGTCTGAGTTCCGGTGGTTTCAAGCAACGATTAACCAGACTTTCTGGCCCCTATGGGACCAACGGAACGATTAGACCTGCAATGGGTGTTGACCTATGGAACCTCTTGATGGGAGTGGATATTCTCGTCCTTTCCCCACATTTTTTATGCTGTTCTCGGACTCGTCAAAGAAAAGGGGGGGGGGGGGGGGGGCATGTTCCGGTCCAGGCCTGTGGTCAGGACCTGAAGGATACCTCTCCATCATTCAGGCAGGCTTAGGGGCCGTAGTCTGGCCCCTCTACAGATCCTACAGCTCCTGCCGAGTCGCTCCGTGCGCGTCGACTTCATGGTTCTGGCGTGTTCTAACCAGCAGGGGACGCATTTTTACACCTTCGCATCTTGCAGTAGAGATACCGAGATGATTGGGATACTCTCAATACCACCATCGGCTCTCTCATTCCAGGCAGAGGAATGTTCTCTCTGACTATCCGAGCAGAGCCTCGTAGAGAGAGTGTACCTGGGGGTCTTTGGCCTTGAGTAACCAGCAAGTCCTGGTCTGGGGGACCGGATCGCGACAGCTTGGAACCTTAAGCTTCCGCTGTTCTTCCCCCCCAGTCTCAGACCCCGAGACTCTTTGGCAAGATGCATTCCGGTGATGGTGGGACAACATCGACGCCTGCGTCTTCCCTCCTTTGTTGTCTGTTGAGAATGGGTCTCAAGACCAGGTTGTCTGTCAACCTTTCAATGGCCCTGAGAGCTCCATTGGGACTATGCGCAGAACGGTTTCCGGACCCTCTGCTTCCCCTGACGGAACTCCCGGGAGAGCTTCTCCCACGGCACAGGCTACTCAAACAACCACACAGCAACATCTTTCTCGAGCCGGGGCGTCGCTTCGGCTTCATGCCTGGAGACACTACGCCTCCTCCTCGAGAGAGACAACCCGCTACAGTCGCGGGACGGAGGTCACGTCATCTGCGATAGTCATCCGCAGGGGTCTTCCAGGCGAAGTGAAGAGTCTTCAGTGGTTGGTGTCGTGGGAGATATACCTCTTCCCTTAAGGCTTCTTCTCCAGCAATAACGATCTTATTGCCTTTCGGCGGGAGGAAAACTCCTTTCCGCTCTCGACAATGAAGCCTGTCTCTCAGCCTTTCCCTGACCTTCAGGCTTAAAGGAATAACTTTTTCCTTCCCGCTGGACCTTTCCTCGCTCATGCGAAGCTGCGAACATCCCTGCCCTAGTCGGAGTGAGACCTCCAACTTGGAGCATGGCTCGGACTTTTTTAGTCCCTTAAGAGATTTTCTCAAGACCCTTTACGTCAGGCCTCTGATTGTATTCCGTCTTGATTGGGTCTCCAGCTCACTCTGGCCGCGGCCAGTGTGTAGGCAATCTTCTTGGTCTCGTACGACTCCGCCCTTTCTAAGGAATGGGGGAAGGCAACATTCAGGTTCGCTCCTGAGTTGTTGGCTAGACTCAGAATCTTGGGGTCCCGGCCCTTCGGTCCAATTCCTTCAAGATTTCGAGTCTCCATTCTGTATCTGATGTCCCAAAACCTTCTCCTTCTTGCCAGTAAGGAATCGAGAGGTTAGCTTTGGGAACAACTGCAGTTTGTCCTCAGTTGCAGCTGGTTTGGGAGCACAAGAAGGACACGGGGGAGAGTCACCAGTATACCTCTTCAGCTCGGACTCAAGGATTTTCATCTCGACCTGTCTTCAGACCCTCCCCCGTCACGTCGCCCTACAGCACGATGTCAGATCCATCGCAACGTCCCCCGCCTTCGAGTAATACTACTCTGTGTCGCAGGTGCTACAAGCTGGAGTCTGGAAGCGTCTAATGACCTTCGCAGCCTGCTTCCTGCAGGGCGTGACCCACAGGAGTTTCGATACATTTTCTATCGCTCTGTGGTGGCTACACAACAGCTGGTCTAACCTCAGGCTCCTTTTTGGACAGGTAGCAGAAGGTTGAGGGCATTGTTATCAGGTTTTAGTCTGCATTCCCTCTACTGGGAAGCAGCATCCTGGTCTCTGCATAGCTGACCTCAAACCTCTGCAGGTAAACCATGCTTCCTTGTGTTCCAAGTATTGAGTCAATACTGTCACGTCCCCCATACCCTGACGAGGTGGTATTGGGAACGTCCTAACCCAGAGTTCCTTCTGGAACTCCAGGTCAACTGCCTAGGACGAGTCACACTTCTTCCTTCACACACAAGCTTATGTAGGCCACACGGTTCCTTACGGAGCAAGGAACTTGTGAGGTGCAGAGACTCCTTTTCTCGAGTGCGACTCACTCGGATTCTGAGTCCCTGGGTAAAGCCAAAGCCAGTATGGCTGGGGACTTTCCACCCTACCTAAGGGGTAAGTCACCCAATGTAAATAGCGTGGTTTGTATTTCGGTTACGGAACAAATGACAAATTCGAAGATAATTTGTATTTTTCCTAACCATACAAACCTTAGCTATTTACACATATTTGCACGCCAGCCCTGTCCCCCAAGACAAGTCCTACCTCTAAGTGAAAGTGAGCTTCACCGGTGTGTGAGGGGGGGAGGGGTAGCTAGCTACCACTCTCCTACCCCCCGCTAACTAGCGCGGGGGTAATACACCCTCGTTAAATTCTAATGGCTCGCCATTTCAGCTGCGCTAAAAGGTAAACCCAATGTAAATAGCTAAGGTTTGTATGGTTAGGTAAAATATAAATTATCTTCGAATTTGTCATATTTCTCCTTCGAAGGTTTCTTTGAAAGGAGAAAAACCCTAGGCCTCTTCTTCCGTTGCCCAAACCTCCTCCAAAGCTCCCACTCGATCGGTCTCTTTCGAGAGACCATCGAGTGGTAGCGTAGACCGATGTACTGTTTACCAAACTCGGGGCTTGAGAGATGACGTTGCTTCCCCTAGCGAAGCAGCTCCACCTCTCCCCCTGGGGGAGGATATGTCACTAATCCCCCTTTTTCAGCTTTGGTCCTCCTTGGGGCTTGAGGGTTCGCCCTCCAAGGAGGTTTTACTTGACTACATCCGATTGGGTGCCGCTGTTAAGCAATCGCCGTCACCGACAGAGGTTGATCCTCTGTCTCTTGTCGACATTGTGGGGTCAGAGGTATCCAATGCGGTATCACCCATCACCCATGCCTCTTCAAACCCTATGGTAGCTGACGGCTTAGTTTCTCCCGTTCCTGTTCAACCATCGAGGGAGAAACTAAGTCCAACAGTCTCTCCTGCTAGTGTTTCTTCCCCTGGTGGAGTTCACTTACAGAGACTCCTCTTCGGAGGACTGCAGAAGGTCAGTTTGCTGCCCCTACGGCCCCAGGAGGCCGCATTCGTCGCAATGCTCGCCTTCCTCTTCGCCAAAGAGGCCTTCCTTCACCTGCGGTGAGGAGGCGGCTCTTCGGTTCAACATCTTCGATGCAGTCCCCTGCAGAGGAACCTCGACAACAATCACCGATCACTGTTCCTGCATTGGTCTTGGACCTTTCTGCAGATCGTTCGCGATCTCCTTCGGTGGAAGGTCGACCTTGTAAAGGACACGTCGACCTGCCGACCAGAGTATGCTAAAACGAAACCTGAGGAGCACGCTATAGTAGCTCGTCAGGCCCCGTCAACAAACCCTAACACAGGGCATCAAGGGCGTATGCGTCAACACGCACATATGTTCCAACAGGAGCCCAGCTCTTCTCCGCGCTATGCACGCACTCTTGCACATATGCGCCCACGTTCTCCTGCGCACCAGGCCTTGCCTAACCCTCACCTGCGCGCCGTCAACCTCCTGCGCGCCAACGCTCTCCCACGCGCCGTCAACCTCCTGCGCGCCAACGCTCTCCCACGCGCCAGCGCTCTTCCACGTGCCAGCGCTCTCCCACGCGCTAGCGCTCTCCCACGCGCTAGCGCTCTCCCACTCGCCAGCGATCTCCTGCGCACCAGCGCTCTCCCACGCGCCAGCGCTCTCCCGCGCGCCAGTGCTCTCCCGCGCGCCAGCGCTCTCCTGCGCACCAGCGATGTCCTGCGCGCCAGCGCTCACGCCCAGCAGTTATTTCTCCTGCGCACCCACGATCTACTGATTTGGGCGCTACTGGGAAGTTAACTAGAGTGACTTCTTCCACGTTCCAGCTCTCTCCATCGCCCGCATGCATCCGCGAGGATACATGCGCGCACACTTCCCCATCCTCTCCTACAGATTTGCGCCCACGATCAGCACAGACTTCAACTGCACGGCCGCGTGCTAGGGGTCTTTCTCCTGCGCGCGCTCCTTACGACTGGTACAGGCACGCACGAACTCTCGCCCGCGCACTCAACGCCTTGATTCTGCGCGCGCGTGCGCGCCAACAGTCTCCCGCACACGCTTCTGTCCGCCCACAGTCACCCGCACGCTTTTCTGTCCGCCCACAGTCTCCTGCACACGATCCTGTGCGCCATCAATCTCCCGCGCGTGGACACGCCCGTAGTCTCCCGCGCGCGACTCCTGGTATTCTCCCTCACGCGAGCACCATTAATCTCCCTCGCACGAGCGTTAATATCCTCCCGCACGCGAGACTGCTGAACTACGAACGGCAAGGTCGCCATCGCCTCATTCCCCTCCCCGCGAGCGCATACCAGCGCCCATTGTGGGAGAAGAGAAACATCTAGAGGGGTCCAGGATCCCAAAGCCTTTTCAGGCGAACCCACCAATGATGAGAATTCCTCCCAAGGATCCTTCAATTCCTGTCCCTTCAAGGGGTATGTCTGACAGCGCGTCTGTAAGCTAACAGCCCTGGTTCGGTGCACTAATCAGAGCGTAATGCAGGCGTTCAAGCCTGTCTTCTCTGAATTAGGGCACAGATCCTTTGCTGCTTCTACCCCTTTGAAGAAAAAAAGAGGAGCTCCGGGACGCGGTAACTTCTCCAAGGGCAAAACTGACTCCACGCAAGTCTTCGAGGCAGGTTCCTTCTTTCCCCCAGACGGTCTCTCTTTCCCCTTCGGACGAAGATTTCCCATCCTCGGGAATCACGCATGGAGAAACTTTCCCCCATCGCACCAATGAGGGAAACCTCTCCTCGTGTCGAGATGTCTTCTCACGGGGGGACTGAAAGGAACATGCCATCCTCGTCAATGTTGGAGTCCTACATCCTTCCCAGGAAGGAATCTAAGGACTCTAAAACATTACCGAAGTCCTCTACTAGGACTAGGATGGAGCCAGCTAGCCACTCGGAGAACATCCGCGACTTTCCCCAAGAAGAGCCTTTGGGGACAGGAGACTTCGCTGCAAGTCCTACATCAGGAGGAGACCAGCAAGAGTCAGAACATGCGTTTTGGCAAGTTCTGACTTTGATGAGGACTCTCAACGGGTTTTCCGACCCAGAGATCCCTCCTCGAGAGGGCAAGGACACGGTCTTGGACCGTGTCTTTGGTACTCAGAAACCCTCCAAGACCAGTGCAGCACTGCCCTGGTCTCAGGGGGTTAAGAGTACCAGGGACAAGATCTCTCTACAGCTCTCCGAGATGTCCTCCTCCAACCGTTCCAGTGCCACCAACAAGCTCCTTCCACCTCCTCGCGTACAGCAGAGGAGGTACTTCGAGATCCTTAAGGAGCCTTGTTCAGCTCTTCCCCTTCACCACTCGCTGGAAGAGCTTACCAGGGGAGTCCCTCTTGAGAGACTCTCCAACCGGCAGGTCTCATTCTCGGCAACCAGGAGAAAGTTGCGAAGTGTGCTATGCAAGCCACTTCGTGGCTCGACATCTGGTTGGGGACCTTAGGTATCCTGATACGTTCTGAGGATTTCTCCAAAGAACGTACCAGGAAAGCTATGGAGACCTTTCTTCTCTCAGGTACTCGCAAGATCGAGTTTCTGGCCCACCAAGTCTTGAACTTGTGGGCAAATACCATTCTGAAACGTCGGGATGCAGTAGCTGAGAGATTTCATCAGAAGGTCCCTAGCACTGAGATCAATAGGCTCAGGCATTCCTCTCTAGAGGGATCCATCTTGTTTGAGCCTAAGGATGTGGAACAAGCCGCTGAGAGGTGGAGGAAGTCTCATCAAGACTCCCTCCTTCATAGGGCTTTAACATCTAAGCACTATAAGCCTCCGCTACCACAGCAGTCCCGTCCAGTCAAGACCGCTAAAACGACGACAGCAGCGAAGACCGTGGTGTCTACTGTAAGCCCTTTCCTGTCTAAGGAAGGAAAGACAAAAAGTCCTCCAGGGGAGGCAAGAATCCTAGATAGAGCAGCCGAGGCCACAAACGCTAGGATAGGCAGTCCCCCTGCTTGTCCATCAGTGGGGGGGATGCCTATAAAGTTGCTCAAACAGGTGGAAGCAACTCGGGGCCGATTCCTGGACAATCTCTGTGATCAGTCTAGGATATCGCGTCCCGTGTTCATAACATCTCTACCTCCCCTGACAACGAATCCAGTGTCATTGAGCTCCCTTGCCATGGGATCGGCAAGGGGGCAAGCCCGTCGGGCAGAAGTCCAGACCCTGTTGAAGAAGGGCGCTCTCCAAGGGGTCCTCGACGAATCTCCAGGCTTCTTCAGTCGACTTTCTTGTAAAGAAGGCGTCTGGAGGCTGGAAACCAGTCATCAACCTCTCAGCTCTGAACAAGTTTGTCAAACAAACTCTGTTCAGCATGGAGACAGCAGACACGGTCAGACTAGCAGTAAGACCGCAAGACTTATGTGCTGTTTTCAGATGCTTCAAAAAATGGGTTGGGGGCCCACGTGCTGTACCACACGACCTCAGGCCTCTGGTCAGAGTCAGAAAAGTACCTCCATATAAATCTCCTAGAGATGAAGGCCGTCTTTCTAGCCCTTCAACAGTTCCAACAGTACCTGGCAAGTCACTCTGTGGTGGTGATGAGCGACAACACCACAGTAGTGGCCTACATCAACAAGCAAGGATGTACTTTTTCGCAGCAACTATCCCATCTAGCAGTATAGATACTGAGATGGGTCGAAATCCACTTGTTACCACTATCGGCACGCTTCATTCCGGGCAAGAGGAATGTGCTCTCCGACAATCTGAACAGAGAGCATCTTAGATAGTGAGTACCGAGTGTTCTTTGGATCATCTAGTAGCCAAAAAAGTCCTGACTTTGTGGGGTTCTACGACTGTGGACCTTTTCACAACGGCTCTGAACTTCAGGCTCACGCTGTACTGTTCCCCAGTCCCAAACCCCAAGGCTCTCTGGCAAGATGCTTTCCAACAACGGTGGGACAACATCGACGTTTACGCCTTTCCCCCGTTCTGTCTGATGAGGAG
>NC_090767.1:9693164-9738164 GCF_036898095.1 Palaemon carinicauda
GGTAAAACGTATGAAAGGTAGTGTTAGGTATAAGCGAAAAAATGATTTTGATGAAGCACGAATGAAGGTGGGTGAAGCATTCTCGATGTATGTATGTCGGTTAGAAACATTGGCTAGAAAGAAGTATGGGGACGAAGGAATAAACGAAAATAAGGAACTAATGAAGAAGTTTTTGGGTACAGTACCAGAGAGTGTGTGTGAGTTTATTAATTTGAAACGGAAGGAGAAAATGAGATGGACTAGAGAGAGATTGACTTGGGATGATATTTTAGAGATAGTTGAGGATTACGAGTTAGATAGGTGTATGAAAGAAAGTAAATCTGTGAGTGTAAGAACTGGAATGGAGGAATGTGTGCCAGAATTTGGTAGTTTTAGAGATGCTGTTATGAGAGGGCCAATGAGGGCAGCTGATAGTGTAGTAGATAGAAGTGTTAGGGTGAGTAATGTAGGAATACCCATGCCGAGAAATGACGGGTTTAGACAGGGAAATCAAGTTTGGAGAGATAGAAGTGCTAGTACGCAGCAAGTTAGGTTAGGTAGTGGTATCCGTGAAGAGAGGTGTTATAGGTGTGGGAAGGTAGGACATAAAAAGAACGAGTGTAGATGGGCATTAGGAGCATGTTTCGGGTGTGGAGAGACAGGCCATCGTATTAGCGACTGTAAGAAAGAGAAAGTGGTTAAGTGTTATCGGTGTGGTATGACTGGACACATAGCGAGTGGATGCCGTAATAATCGTATGAATGTAATTTGTGGTAATTGTGGTAAGGATGGTCATTATGCTAGAATGTGCAAGGAGCCGCGGGGTAAGTGTACTGAATGTGGTGCAGATGGGCATGTAGCTAGGGTTTGTAGAAAGAAGGGATCAAGTCAGCCAGGATGTTCGGGAAACTAATTCATCAGAGGGTTCAGCTGGGTGAGTCCTCGTGTGTGTGGGGAGTGAATGTGATGCATGTTCGTGAGGGTTTATTGCATGAAGATGTGATGGGAGAAAGAGCACATGATTGCATGAGTGTGGAAATGATTTTTAATGGTGTAGAGTTGGTTGGTTTGATTGATACTGGTTGTGGTGTCAATTTAATGTTTAGGAATGCATATGATAAGGTAAAAGAGGTTTGTGAATTTAAGGGATGTAAGGGTGAAGTAAAAGGTATTGGTAATTTGCGTATGCCTGTGCAAGGAAAGTTGCGGGAAAATGTGATGATTGGGGGGCTGATGATGGAGGATAATGATTTTTACGTGGTCGAGGGAGCGAATGAGAAATATGACGTACTGCTTGGGTATAAATTTCTGAAAAAATGTGGTATGATTGTACATCCAAGTGTGAATATGATTGAAATAAAGGTTAAAGGTAATATTTGTGGGGAATTTTATTTAAAGGAAGACGGCAGAGTGAGTACGAAGGTGTGGAAGGGAGTGCCATTGGTAGCAAGGGAAAGTGTAAAGTTATCGGGTAAGAAAGGTGAGGTTATTAGTGTAAAAGTTGCATGGCCGAGCAGTCTGGGAATTTCAAATAGTGACAAGGATGAATATGTAGTGGAAGGTATGGAAGCAGGTAATTTGGTGAAAACGAGTGAGTATGTATATGATGGTGTTATGAATATGCAGGAACCCCAGGTGTATGTAAGGTTGTTGCCGAGTGTTAGGAGAAAGAGAGTACGTGGAATACGTGAGGGCGATTGCATGGGATGTATGTATACACTGATCAATGTAGAGGATGGAAGATATGTTAAGGCGAGACAGGTAATGGCTGGTAAGGTAAAGAACGATGACGATTGGGATTACGATACGTTGAAAGGAAGAATTAAGTTAGATGAGAGTATAAGTGAGGTCGAAAGGGAACGATTGCTTAAGATGTTATGGGATAAGCGGAGAGTTATGAGTCTCGGTGACGATGATTGTGGGGGGTCAGACCTGCCAGAATTAAAAATAGTTCTCAGTGATGATACCCCCATATATCAGCGTCCCAGGCATTTTTCTCCGCCTATTGCCAAGGAGATAGAGGAGCAGTGTCAGGAATTAGAGCGTATGGGTGTAATAGAAAGGAGTGAGAGTGCCTGGAATAGCCCTATTGTCCCTGTACGAAAGCCTGATGGAAGTTTACGTATGTGTATTGATTATAGGAAGGTGAATGAGGTGACTGTTAAAGAACGTTTTCCAATGAATGTGGTGTCTGATTGTGTTTATAAGATGCATGGAATGAAAGTTTTTACTAAATTAGATTTGGTGCGGGGCTATTATCAGATGCCTCTGGCAGAGGGAAGCAGGCCCATTACCGCATTTTCAAGTACAAATTGTCACTTTCAATTTAAAAGGTTGAGTTTTGGTCTTGCTAATGCGCCTGCTGCCTTCCAAAGAGCGATGAATGTTGTATTGGCTGGTTTCGATCGACAGAAGGTGACTGTTTTTATAGATGATATTCTGATTGCGAGCGAGACTGTTGAGGAACATATGCGGTTGCTTGAGGCAGTGTTGATGCGGTTAATTGAAGTTGGTGTGAAAATTAACCTTGAGAAGTGTACATGGTTGTCCAGGGAGGTGGAATTTCTTGGGCATGTAGTGGGTGAATCTGGTATAAGGAAGAGTGACAAGTTTGTGAATAAGGTGCGAGAATTTCCACGTCCCCGGACTGTGCGTGAGTTGCGAGGTTTTCTTGGTTTGGTTGAGTTTGGGCGCAAGTTTGTTAGAGATTGTTCAGGTATAGGGAAGCCGTTGAATGAATGGACGGGTAAAAGGAATAGTACAAAATTAAAATGGGATGATCGGATGATAGAAGCGTTTGAAAGGTTGAAGGAAGAGGCCGCGAAAGACGTCACTTTGGCATTTCCAGACTACAGTGAAAATGCGAATATGCTAGAGTTGTATACGGATGCGAGTGGGGTTAGTATGGGTGGTTGTTTGGTTCAAATGCAGAGAGTAAATGGAGAAGAGCAATTGAGAGTAATAGCGTATGTTAGTAAAGCATTTAATAAAGCTGAGCGGAAGTATTCGACGATTGACAGGGAATTGGCTGCAATACGATTTTGTGTGAAAGCATTGAAAGTATTTTTGTATGGTGTAAAATTCATTGTGCGTACTGACCATCAGCCCCTAGTGTATATGATAAGGAAAGAGTGTGTGAATGCAAGGGTTGCTAGGACCATAGAGGATTTGAATGAATTTGATTTTAGGTTAGAATATGTACCGGGAAATAAGAATGTGATAGCGGATGCGATGTCGAGGATGCATGGGAGGATGGAAGATAAAGAGAGTAATCAGAATTCTGAAAGGTTGCCTGAAGGTTTAGTTGTGCAGCAGAGTTGTGAAGGGCAAGATATGGTGTATAAGTGTATCCTAATGGGTTTAAGTAAGTTAATACAAGAGGGGTTAAATACGGAAATACCAGGTAGTGTAACTGAGCTTAAAAGAAGGGTGATGAATGAAGTGTCAAAAGAAATGGTATATGAGGAGGAGAGTAGTGTACTAGAAGGGGAAGTATTATCAAAGATATTAATGGTGGTAAGTAGGTTGTATGGTGTAACTGTGTATTTGTATTTTGGATGGAATAGACCGATGGAATATAGGGCATGTAAGGAGAATGATAGGGAATATATTTTGAGGATTCAATGTAATGAGGAATGTTGCAAATTGTTGAGTGAGAAGGATAATGGTGCAAGTGACCTTAATCTAAGATATGGGGGTATAGAGGACAGTGAACATGATGATGAACATATTGGTGAAGTGAGTGACAGAATTGAAAGGAGAGTAAATGTATGTATGCATGGTGTAAAAGGAAGGATGATGACGTATGTGAATATAAATGAGAATGAATATTGTAGTTTAATTGATACGGGTGCTCAAGTGTCATTAGTAAATGAGTCGGTTATCAGGGAAATTGAGAGGTACAATTGGGAAGTGAAAAGACAGTGTACGAGTGTGAGAATTCATGGAATAGGTCAGGGAAGTTTACTTGTTTGGGAAGAAGTGAGGTTGAAAGTGAAACTAGGGAGTATGGAAGTTGAACATAATTTTATTGTAATGGGAGAGAATGAAATGCCTAGTTGTTTTTTGGTGGGAATAGATTTTTTGAGGTTGCACCATGTGTCAGTTGATGTTGGTAAGGGTTTGCTTTCAAAGAATGGCTGTAAGGTAATAGTAATCGAGGATAATAGTGTATTCATGGCGAATTTTGTTGGCATGATTGATATTGCAAAGAGTGAAGATGATTTGTTAAGCAAAGAAGAGGTGGAAGAAATGCAAGGTGAATGTTTCGAAATAAATAGGTTACGTGAATGTATTTTAAATGGTATTAGGGTGGAAGAATGGCCGTGTGATTTGGAAGCGTATAAGAAAGTTGTTAAAAGATTTATTGTTTGTCAGAATATTGTGTATTTTTTGCATAGGGGAATGGATGAAGATATATATGTTCCTGTATTTCCAATGCATGCAGCTGTAAGTATGTGTATGGTAGTGCATGACAGGTATGGGCATATGGGGAAGAATAAATTGTGGGAATGCATGCGAGAGAGGTTGTTTACGCCTGGGTTGAGTCAAATTTGTAGGGATGTAGCGACCACTTGTGAGGATTGTCAGAAGGGGAAGTATCAGAGCATGCATGCAAGTCCGCCTATTTTGAGGTTACGTATGAAAGAGCCATTTGAGATGTTTGTGATTGATTGTGTTTCGTTGCCTGTGACTGCGAGAAGACATGTGGGAATGATTGTCATGGTCGATCATATGAGCAAGTTTGCGTATGCCGTACCCATCAAGAATAAAAGAAGTGAGACTGTAGCGAGAATGGTAAGTCAAGTGATGTTGCCGATGAGTGTGTGTAAGCCTGCAAAAATGTTAAGTGACAATGGTCCGGAGTTTGTTGGATGGGAGTTTGAGCAGATGTTGAGAGAATGGGGCATTGAACATGTGTATTCGACTCCGTATATGCCAAGTGCGAATGGTTTGGCTGAAAGGACTGTAGGAACCTTAACAGAAATTTTGCGGATGATGAGTACATGTGATAATGATTGGGATTTATATGTTGGGCGTGCGTTGTGGGCGTATAATGCGACGGTGCACAAGAGTACTGGTATGTCTCCGTGTAAGTTTGTGTTGAATTTTGAAAAGATAGTAAGACCGAGATTGAGTGTGTCCGAGAATGATAGAGATGTTTGGAAGAAAGCAAATGAGAGATTTGAAAGCTACAAAGTGGGAGAGAAAGTGTTGAAAGAAGTAATTGAAAAGGGAAGAATGAATGTCAATAAGGTACGTGATAAGTTTGAAGGTCCATATGAGGTGTTAGATGTTGGTTCTAGTGGGTTGAGTTATGTTTTAGGTAAAGTAAGTGTGGATGGTAGTGTGGAAAAGGTTAGGGCACACCACAATCAGTTGCGGAAATGGAAGGAGGTACCAAGATATATTCAGGAGAATGGTATGACTAAATGGCTTAAAACGAACAAGTATGAACCGAGTATGTGTGAGGCATTAGGTTTAGAAGATAAGCAATTGGTGTTAGTAGAGTATGGAAGGAAAAAGAAGTCTGAGAATTTTACTGGGGATAAAAGGCGGGAAAATTTTGTAGTTGTAGGCGGGAATCAGAATAAGCAGGACAAGGGTGTAAATGTACAGGTGAGTATGGAAGATAAATGTATTAATACAGATGAAACTTGGATGAGTATGAATGATACTTATAGTGTGTGTGGTTTTTCGTTAGATGAGGCAAGAGAACGTATGACGGACACGAGAATGAAAGATAGGAGAATGATAAGCAGTATGAATGATTCTTTTGTTAAAGTAGAAAATGGTTTAGATGTAATGGATGAATTGTTGACAGAAATTAGTGGGATTTTCGGGCCAGATGAAACTGAGGTAGATGAAATAGTGAATGATATCTTAGACGAGCAGAACATAGACGGAAATAGTAATAGTACGTTGAATGAAAACGACATGGAAGAAGTGAATGAGAGAGTGCAGGTATATGAAGGCCCAGTTACCCGAAGCCGAGGCCCTGTTCCTGATTGCGACTGGGTAATGAGAAAATAGGTAAGTGTTGTGTGAGGATTTGGCAAAGTAAGGGGGGAGGAATGTGGAGGATTAATTTTATTTTAATTTATTTTTTTTGTTTGCCAAATCAAGAGAGAGAGAGAGAGAGAGAGAGAGAGTGTGAGTGTGTTTGTTTAAGTTTTGTCAGGGAGAGAGAGAGAGAGAGAGAGAGAGAGAGAGAGAGAGAGAAATTGTTTACAGTATTGGCTTTAGTTTGTCACAGAGAGAGAGAGAGAGAGAGAGAGAGAGAGAGAGAGAGAGAGAGAGAGAGAGAGAGAGAGAGAGAGAGAGAGAGAGTTGTTTTAGTATTGTTAAATCGAGACATTTTATTTGCTTTAGCTTTGTCATTAGAGAGAGAGAGAGAGAGAGAGAGAGAGAGAGAGAGAGAGAGAGAGAGAGAGAGAGAGAGAGAGAGAGTGTGTGTGTGTGTGTGAGCGAGTGTTTATTTACTTAAGTTTGTCAAACCGCAAGAAAGAAAGAAAGAGTGTTTATTTGCTTTAGTTTCGTCAGAGAGAGAGAGAGAATTTTATTTGCTTTAGTTTTATTAGATCGCGCGTGCGCGAGAGAGTATGTGTGTATGTGCGTTTGTGTGTGCGTGTTTTGTGTGTCCGCGGTGCGCGCTGAGAAAACGGGTAATTAGCGAATGATTGTTTGAAGTTGGAAAGATTGTTGGTATAATTGAGGTTGTTTGTTTACCTTTTTAGCTAGGATAGGGTGGTGATGAATGTCTTGGGCGAAAGCATTATATTCTGGACGATAGAAGGAGACGGTTCTGCATTTTTTTTGTTCTTCGGAAGCCGGCTGTATAGTGTTTTTATGTTCTGAGTAAGTACTGTTTTTATTTATTTTTGTTAGGCGCGTTCATGAGTGATAGAAAGTTTATTGTTTATCTTTGATTATGGTGCGATAGTTAAGTTAGTTAGGAGTGTTCATAAGTGTTTTTTTTTTATTTTGGCAGGCCGCGATTCCTCCTTTGGAGAAACTTAAATTTTTGACTATTGATGACCTGGCTTACTTAAGGAACTTGTGTTTAGAATGCTCTAGTGGATTGATCAACTGTTGACGACCTGGCCTGTTTATTACAATTACGATTTCGATTGCTGTTACTGATGAGGATGATGATGATGATGATGACGATATAGACTGCCAAATTAAGTGAGGCAGTTATAGCAGATTGTGCCAGTGTTGCGTCTGCCAGGGAGTTGTGGCTTTGGCCGAAAAGGACTGTTGGCCTTGTGTGGACGAAAGTGTCCACTCAGAATTACATATTGGTTGTGTGGTTTAGTTTTAAGTTTTGTTAGGGTTTAAATTTGGTTTATTTGAATTATGTTACGTTTATTGTATGTTTTGTAAGTTGTTAATCGTTATTTATTTTGAGGGTTTAATTGAATGGTGGTATAATTAAGGCCGGTTTTGTGTTAAGTGTATGATTATTGATAAGTGTGTTTTTTTTGTTTATGTTGAGCGTTATAGTTTGTAAGAAATATATAGTTTTAAGGTTATGTTTTGTTTGTTTTTCCCTTCGTGCAATAGTCCAGTTTGAAGTAGAGTCAGGGGAAAGTTTGTATTGTGGGATATTGAGAAAGTAGGAGTGATCAAGGGTGTGGGGGGGTTGTGTTTGTTTACATCCCGCCACACTCCCTTGTGTTCCTAGTATTAATATTAATACAGTACTGTTACATCCCTATACCCTGACGAGGTGGTATTGGGAAAGTCCTAGTCTACAAGTTTCCATCTAAAGAAATTCAGAACAACTTTCTAGGATGAGTCACACTTCTTCATACCTTCACACACAGCTTGCGTAGGCCGCAGACCTTGCGTAGCAAGGTTTTAGCGAGGTGCAGGGACTCCTTATTTCTTGAGTGCTTACACACTCAAATAAGGAGTCCCCGGGCAAAGCCAAAAGCCAGACTGGCTAGGATGTCCACCCTTCCTAATGGGTGAGTCACTCCTATTAAATACTGTGATTTGTATTCCAGTTACGGAACAAATGACAAATTCGTAGTTGTTCCAACACGGAGTACTTACCTCGAACTACTTTCTTAGGAGTATCTGGGATCTCCTCCCTAACCGACCAAGAATTTTGCGTAGTTCCCCATACAGTATCTCCGTTTTCCCTTGTCGGGTCCCTCCGTGGCGGATGGATACTCGCCCTAAGACGACCTGGGGTGAGCGCGCGAGAGTGCGCTACTAGGTTTGTGTTTCCAGTAAGCATCTGGTCGTGACGTAGATAACATCTCGCCGCTCTCTCTCACATCCCGTCCAAACCACCATTGTGTTCCACGTGTTCCCTTTGTGCTTTCCCTTTTTACTGTAAACATTAAACTTACCCGCTGGTTATATAAAAATAGCTTTAGTCTGTGACGTCCGGCAGAAATTCAAAAACTTGCGGCAATCGCAGATAGAGTTGCCAGGTGTAGACTAGCGGCCTCACGGCAGATAGATCGAACCATTCCATACTACACCAGATCTTCTCTGCTGCCATTGCTGGCAACATCGTTTGGAATTCACTCGTGATTAACCTGGATTTTAGCAGTTATCTTGGTGATGTACTCCTAAATATGGTTTCTGGCATTCGCTTATTTTGTTTTTGTTTGGTATTTGATCACTATGTTATAGCTTAAAAGGTAAGATTAGAAGTTTTTTCAACCTACTTTAAACTAACGCTAGGATTGGCAGTCCCCCTGCATGTCCACCAGTCGGGGGATGCCTACAAAGTTGCGCAGACAGGTGGCAACAACTCGGGGCTGATTCCTGGACGATTCACAACATCTCTACCTCCCCTGACGACGAATCCAGTGTCATTGAGCTCCCTTGCCATGGGATCAGCAAGGGGGCAGGCCCTTCGGGCAGAAGTCCAGACCAAAGCAAACTCCGTTCAGCATGGAGACCGCAGACACGGTTAGACTTGCAGTGAGACCGCAAGACTTCATGTGTACACTGGATCTGAAGGATGCGTACTTCCAGATCCCAATCCATCCGTCTTCAAGGAAGTACTTAAGATTCAGCCTAGACAACAAGGTGTACCAGTTCAAGGTGCTGTGTTTCGGTCTCTCCACAGCATCACAGGTTTTAAATATTTAACTTAGCCGGTGAATATATAAATTGCTGCAACTCTGTTGCTCGACAGACACATACATAAAAAAACTCGCGAGCGATCGCTATGCAGGTTGCGGGTGTGCCCACCAGCGCCAACTGTCGGCCAGATACCACTCTCGGATGTAAACAAAACCTTCAATTTCTTCTCTGTCGACGTGTCGACAAGACGTACTTTTACTCGCTGTTGAACCTGGAGTTTTTCCCATCATATTTGGTGAAGTACTTTAATTTGGTTTGAGCTTTCGCAGTACAGGTGTTTTTCTTCAAATAAATCCTTGAACTCGTTTTTGGATAGATTTAATTTTTGATGACAAAGAGAGTATGGACTTTCTTTGACTTTTAAATGGCCGACCCTTCCCTTAGACGGAAGTGTGTTCAGGCTTTTAGCAATTATCTTATCACGTTATAATTATAGATTTTCCTCTATATATTTTATATCTCGACGCCTTTATTAGGCCTTTTCGATTAACTTTCCATTTATAATAAACATAAAAATAAATTTTAATGATTTGTTTATATGCGACCTTTCCTGAGAGTAGGCGGTCCTAACTTGGAAACCGAAGTTAAACAACGTTGAGCCCTTTCAATCGTAAATAGCTTTTAAAGAGCTAATGATTTAAAACTTTTTAAATGAATATTTTTTAATAGATATTTTATGAAAGATTTTCTTTGAATAGTCTTCGTACTGTTTCAAAGGTGAACTAACGTTTAGTTTATTTATGCTACGCAGTTTGCGCTCTATCGTTACGATAGAGAGAGAGAGTATCACGGTTTCACTTTGCAGAAAGAGTAAATCGATTCTGACGTTTTGTTCATTCTTCTTTCAAAGCTTAAATGTTTTAAATTCTATTTTAAAGGAACTTTTTAATTGAAAAACCTTTCAGTTTTTTCCTTTGGTCAAATAACATGTTTTTTTTGACGAAACGTAAGTGGGCTCTTCTCTTAGGTGCGAAATCAAGAGAGAGAGAGAGAGAAAGATAGAGACGGAGGG
Organism: Palaemon carinicauda; assembly: GCF_036898095.1. Lineage (NCBI taxonomy): Eukaryota > Metazoa > Arthropoda > Malacostraca > Decapoda > Palaemonidae > Palaemon > Palaemon carinicauda. Next base: position 9,703,267 of record NC_090767.1, read on the forward strand.
AGAGAGAGGAGAGAAAACGTTCCGTTCAAGCGGGTAACGTTGTTCTCGAGTTACTCTCGTCCCTAGTCTCTGTACGGGGAGAAAGGATAAAACGTTTTTAGTTTTTTATTCTCGTCCCCAGGCAATGTACGGTGAGAGATTGAAAACGTAGTTTTGAATGAACTAGTGTTTAGTCTCTTCCCCAGCCACTGAATTTTTTATCTTAAAATATGTTTACTGTTTTTTGCTGGTATTAATGTGCTTGCATTATACGACTGATTTCGCAATTACTACCTTTTGATGAGGGTAGAATTGCGTGCTTCAGGTAGAAATCAGTAAAAGTTTCGATTTCAGTGAAATAAGTGCAAAACAGAAAATCGTAGTGATAAAGTGATATTGCGCAAAGTGTTATCAGTGTTGCGACCGAGGGTCCGTCTGTTCGTGCCTGTCGTTCGCCTAGTCCGGGACCTCTTGCAAGCTCCCAAGCCCAGGGGAGAAGTAATGTCGTACGACTTATGGGTTCGAGAGGCCTTGATCAGCGAACAGACGTTCCCTCTATGGTAGCGGGTGTATCTTACCAAGATCACCCCTACCATAAGGCGAGAGAGACGATTTTCTCCTCGTCATCCGAAGGCTTTTCGCATAAGAAACCTGAAACAAGGTTTCGAGGCCCTTAAGCGAAAGTCAGTCCTTTCAGGACAGGTCCAGCGTCCTGGTTGTAGCCATTAGGACAGCTCTGACCCTATGCAGTCATCGGAAGACTGCTCGCCGCCTAACAAAAGCGTAACACAGACTCCGAGAGTCTTTTTGTTGGCAAGGTTTTGCGGTCACAGACGTTACCCTCGTCTCTTACCGCAACCATTTCCGTTGATCCTAAATGGGTTGTACGGCAAGACATGCAGAATAAGCTTGCCTCCCTTATGGAAGACTATTCTGCCGATAAGTCCGTTGAGCCTAGCCGTTTATCTCATCGAGATCCTGGCTTTCAGCCACCCTAACGTTCCTTTGTGCGTCCTGTTGACGTTGGCGTAGCTAAGTCACGTCAGTCAGGTTGTTTAGAACCACACTCGATGCGGTCTCGTGTGGATTTTCAGCCACATTTGGACGTTAGGCCACTTGCTGATGCTCCTGTTGACGTTCAGGACGTTCGCTAACAATCGGAGTTGACTTGTTTTGACGCTGAGCGTCAACCTCCGCATTCTAGAGTTGTTTTGACTGCTCAGTCTAGGCGGTCAAAGCAGTCTCGAGTGGACGCTGTGCGTCCTCACGCACCTGTTGTTGTTGACAGTTCACAGACTGTCAAGCAGTTACATGACGTTGCGTCCTGGTCTCTCGCACCTGTTGTTGTTGACAGTTCACAGACTGTCAAGCAGTTACATGACGTTGCGTCCTGGTCCGCTACTAATGCACCAGTGCGTGTGGACTCTGCTTGTAAAGCATTGCCACCACGGTAGGTCTCTCCCTTGCTTGAGACTCGGCTATTATCGGACAAGGTTCCTTCAGATGAGGAAGTTGCTGTTCCCCCTCCTACTGATATTCCCTTGAGGACTCTGTCAGACGGAGAGGAGCCTAAAGCTGCTTAGCCCTCTATGGACTTTAAATAAATCATGCTGATTTTTAAGGATCTTTGTCCGGATCTTTTTGTAACTGCTGCTCCTCGTTCGCCTAAACGTCAGAGCTTACACTAGGCCTAGCTACTTCGAAGCCGTTGTTTTATAAGCTAGTGCTCTCTCGCTCTCCTAGAGAGCTTTACGTTTGCTAGGCGACTGGTTTATCACCAGGAGGAGTTTGGGGGATACAGCCTTTGCTTTCCCTTCTTTTAAACTGGCTTATAGAGCGAGAGTCTGATATGACACGAGAGAAGTTCTCGGCTTGGGAGTTCCTGCCTCTGCCCAGATAGACTTCTCAAACCTCATAGACTCTCCCTGGCGCCTGGCCATGAGACGCTCCAAGATTTTACAGGTCAACTTCACAGCTGTTTTCGAGCCTTTGAAGTTTTGCTGTACAATTATGTCATGCATATACAAGGCTTTCAGGGATGGCTCCAATGATCTGACAGCCACGTTCTCTGCAGGAACAAGTCCCTCAGGGATGGCTCCATGATTTGGCTGCCATGTTCACTGCAGGAGTACGTAAGAGGCAAGTGCGCTCAATGTGTTCATTGTCAAGACAAACTTCACGATGAAGTCTTCCAGGCTGTCTTGACAGCATTTATGGAAGGCGACTGGATGGTCTCTCTCGACCTTCAGGAGGCATACTTCCACATTCCTATACACCCGGATTCCCAACCGTTTCTGAGGTTTGTTTACAGGAATGTGGGGTACCAGTTTCGAGCTATCGGGGATCCGAGCCTCCCTGTACTTGGACGACTGGCTTCTCAGAGCATCGTCCAGCCTTCACTGTCTGCAGGATCTACATTGGACGTTGAGTCTGGCCAGGGAGTTGGGACTTGTGGTTAACCTAAAAGTCCCAACTGATCCCATCCCAGATTATTCTATTTTTGGGGATGGAGATTCGCAGTCAAGCCCTGCTCGAAGTCCAACTAATGCTGAAAAGAAAACGTTTATTCAGTCAGGAGTTGGAACAGTCTCGTAGGGACTCTCTCATCCCTGGAGCAGTTTGTCTCACTAGGGAGACTACCCCTTCTGCCTCTCCGGTTCCATCTAGCCTCTCACTGGAACTAGGACAAGACATTAGAGACGGTATCATTCCCAGTCTCCGAACCAATAAAGGCATGCCTGAAATGGTGGGACAGCAATATCAGTCTGAGAGAGGGACTATCCCTAGCAGTCAAGAACCCAAACCACGTGTTGTCCACAGGGTGCGACCCTGGACGGTCGGGAATGCGCTGGTCTGTGGACCTCAAGTCAGAAGAGCATGCCATCAACGGCAAGGAGCTATTAGCAGTCCACTTGGCCTTGATGATATTAGGAAGCGTCTTCGAAACTAAGTGGTAGAGGTCAACTCAGACAACACCACAACTTTGGCGTACATCTCCAAGCAAGGAGGCACACACTCCTTCACGCTGCTCGAGATCGCAAGGGACCTTCTCTTATGGTCTAGAATTCGAGGCATCTCCCTGTTGACGAGATTCATCCAGGGGGACTTGAACGTCTTGGCAGACTGTCTCAGTCGGAGGGGTCAGGTGATACCCACGGAATGGACCCTCCACAAGGACGTGGGCAAGAGTCTTTGGGCTTCTTGGGGTTAACCAACCATAGACCTCTTTGCCTCCTCGTTGACCAAAAGGTTACCAATCTTTTGCTCTCCAGTCCTAGATACAGAAGCAATCTACATAGACGCGTTTCTACTGGATTGGTCTTTTATGGACTTATATGCATTCCCACCATTCAAGATAGTCAACAAGGTACTGCAGAAGTTCGCCTCTCACGAAGGGACAAGGTTGACGTTGGTTGCTACCCTCTGGCCCGCGAGAGAGTGGTTCACCGAGGTACTTCAATGGCTGGTAGACTTTCCAAGAAGTCTTCCTCTAAGGGTAGATCTGTTACGTCAGCCCCACGTAAAGAATGTCCATCAAAGCCTCCCCGCTCTTCGTCTGACTTCCTTCACACTATCGAAAGACTCTCAAGAGCTAGAGGTTTTTTCGAAGGAGGCAGTCAGTGCGATTGCAAGAGCTAGGAGAGCTTCTACCATTAGAGTATACCAGTCGAAGTGGGAAGTCTTTCGAGACTGGTGCAAGTCAGCATCTGTGTCCTCGTCCAGTACCTCTGTAGCCCAAATCGCAGATTTTCTTTTACATCTGAGAAAGGTTCGCTCCCTTTCAGCTCCCACGATTAAGGGCTACAGGAGCATGTTGGCTTCGGTCTTTCGACATAGAGGCTTAGATCTTTCCAACAATAAAGATCTCCAAGATCTCCTTAAGTCTTTCGAGACCTCTAAGGAACGTCGTTTGGCAACTCCTGGATGGAACTTAGACGTGGTCCTAAGGTTCCTCATGTCAGACAGGTTTGAGCCATTACATTCAGCCTCCCTGAAGGATCTCACCCTCAAGACGCTTTTCCTAGTGTGCTTGGCTTCGGCTAAAAGGGTCAGTGAACTTCATGCCTTCAGTAAGAACATCGGCTTTTCTACAGAAAAAAGCCACTTGTTCACTTCAACTTGGTTTCCTGGCCAAAAATGAACTGCCTTCTCGTCCTTGGCCTAAATCTTTTGATATTCCTTGCTTATCAGAGATCGTAGGCAACGAACTGGAAAGAGTATTATGTCCTGTTAGAGCTCTTAAGTTCGATTTAGCTCGTACTAAGTCATTACGAGGGAAATCTGAGGCATTATGGTGCTCAGTTAAGAAACCTTCATTGCCTATGTCAAAGAATTCTTTGTCATATTTTATCAGATTTTTTTTTAATACGAGAAGCTCATTCTCACTTGAATGAGAAAGACCGATGTTTGCTTAAGGTTAAGACGCACGAAGTTAGAGATATAGCAACCTCCGTGGCCTTCAAGCAAAATAAATCTCTGCAAAGTATTATGGACGCGACTTCTTGGAGAAACAAGTCAGTGTTCGCGTCATTTTACTTAAAAAATGTCCAGACTTTTTACGAGGACTGCTACACACTGGGTCCATTCATTGCAGCGAGTGCAGTAGTGGGTGAGGGTTCTACCACTACACTTCCCTAATTCCAATATCCTTTTAATCTGTCTCTTGAAATGTTTTTAATATTGTTTTATGGGTTGTTCGGAAGGCTAAGAAGCCTTTCGCATCCTGATTGATTTGGCGGGTGGTCAAAGTCATTTCTTGAGAGCGCCCAGATTAGGGGTTTGATGAGGTCCTGTTGTATGGGTTGCAGCCCTTGATACTTCAGCTCCTGGGAGTCTGTCAGCATCCTAAGAGGATCGCTGGGCTCCGTGAGGAAGACAGACTTACAAGGCAGAGTAATCGTCTAAGTCAACTTCCTCACCAGGTACCTATTTATTTTGGTTTTGTTATATTGATAACTGCCAAAATGAAAAAACTCTTAGCTTATACGATGTAAACATAATTAACTCTGGTCTCTACCCACCTCCTTGGGTGTGAATCAGCTATTATATATTCACCGGCTAAGTTAAATATTTAAAAATATTTTAATTATAAAATAAATTTTTGAATATACTTACCCGGTGAATATATAAATTAAATGACCCTCCCTTCCTCCCCAATAGAGACGCAGTGGGATGAGAAGACATTGAAGGTTTTGTTTACATCCGAGAGTGGTATCTGGCCGACAGTTGGCGCTGGTGGGCACACCCGCAACCTGCATAGCGATCGCTCGCGAGTTTTTTTATGTATGTGTCTGTCGAGCAACAGAGTTGCAGCAATTTATATATTCACCGGGTAAGTATATTCAAAAATTTATTTTATAATTAAAATATAATTTTTCACCAGAGTGTTCACCCTAATATCATTGTGGGCACACAGGATCGGCATCCGTCTCCTCCATTATCTGGACGACTGGATGATCCTAGCAGACTTTGAGTCATCCCTTCTTCGACACCGAGACAAACTTCTGGGACTTTGCCAGGATCTGGGGATCATGGTAAATATTGAGAAGTCCTCTCTGCTTCCCACTCAAAGACTGGTTTACCTAGGCATGATTATAGACACCAATCTCCACAAAGCCTTCCCATCAGACGACAGGATAGCAAGGCTGAGGAGGGTCGCAAGCCCTTTCCTTAGACGAGAAGAGCTTCCAGCCCAATCGTGGTTACGTCTCCTTGGTCACCTCTCATCCTTGGCTCGTCTAGTTCCCAACGGTCGCCTCAGGATGAGATCCCTCCAGTGGTGACTCAAGTCCCGGTGGAATCAAGGTTGCGATTCCCCGGACGTCATGGTCCCTATGGGACCTGCGGAACGGACGGACCTCCAGTGGTGGGTGACAGACGAGAACCTACGAAAAGGAGTGGATCTTCTCGTCCTTCCCCCGGATTTGCTGCTGTTTTCGGACGCCTCAAAGAAAGGGTGGGGGGCCCACGTTCTGCACCACAGGACCTCAGGCCTGTGGTCAGAATCAGAAAAGTGCCTGCATATAAATCGTCTAGAGATGAAGGCCGTTTTCTTGGCCCTTCAGCAGTTCCAACAATACCTGGCGGGTCACTCTGTGGTGGAGATGAGCGACAACACCACAGTAGTGGCTTATATCAACAAGCAAGGAGGTACCTTTTCGAAGCAGCTATCCCATCTTGCAGTAGAGATACTGAGATGGTCCGAAGTCCGCTCAATTCCACTATCAGCACGTTTCATTCCAGGCAAAAGGAATGTGCTCGCCGACAATCTGAGCAGAGCGTCTCAGATAGTGAGTACCGAGTGGTCTTTGGATCATCTAGTAGCCAACAAAGTCTTGACTTTGTGGGGTTCCCCAACTGTGGATCTGTTCGCGACAGCGCTGAACTTCAAGCTTCCACTCTACTGCTCCCCAGTCCCGGATCCCAAGGCGCTCTGGCAAGATGCCTTCCAACAACGGTGGGACAACATCGACGTGTACGCCTTTCCCCCGTTCTGTCTGATGAGGAGGGTGCTCAACAAGACCAGAGTATCGGTTAATCTTCCAATGACCCTCAGAGCTCCGCCATAGCATCACACGGAATGGTTTCCAGACCTTCTGCAACTCCTAACGGAACTTCCGAGAGAACTCCCTCCACGACACAATCTACTCAGACAACCACATGCTAACATCTTCCACTAAGCCGTAGCTTCGCTACGACTTCATGCCTGGAGACTATCCAGCATCTCCTCGCTGAGAGAGGATTTTCGCAACAAGTTGCGATTAGGATGTCTGGACATCTGCGAAAGTCATCCGCATCTGTCTACCAGGAAAGTGGAAAGTCTTCTGTGGTTGGTGTCGTGGAAGGGGTATCTCTCCACTCGATGCCACTATTCCAGCAATAGCGGAGTTCCTCGTGTATTTGCGGGAAGAAATGCGCCTTTCAGTCTCGGCGGTGAAAGGCTATCGCTCAGCCTTAAGTCTAGCCTTCAGGCTCAAAGGAATGGACTTTTCTTCCTCGCTGGAACTTTCCCTACTCATACGAGGTTATGAACTTACCTGCCCTCAGTCGGAAGTGAGACCTCCTCCATGGAACGTGGTTCGAGTTCTCAGGTCTCTTAAGAGACCTCCCTATGAACCATTACGCCAGGCTTCAGATCGCCACCTAACTTGGAAGACGGTGTTCCTACTAGCTTTGGCTTCAGCCAAACGATTCAGTGAACTTCATGGTCTCTCATATGACATCGCCCATTCAAGGGGGTGGGGGGAGGTAACGTTAAAATTCGTCCCTGAGTTTATGGGGGGAGGTAACGTTAAAATTCGTCTCTGAGTTTATTGCTAAGACACGGAATCCGGGGGTGCCGGACGCTCGGTTCGACCCCTTCCGGATTTTGAGTCTTCGTTCTGTAACAGATGACCCAGACCATCTCCTACTGTGCCCAGTAAGGAGTCTGAGGCTATATCTCAAAAGAATGGCTGAAGTCCGTCCCCAGGTGCAAGCATTGTTAGCACTGGGAGGAATAAGAGGAGGGTCAACAAGAACACCATCTCGGTATGGATTCGTAGGGTGATCCATCTGTCCCTGAATCCAGACCCTCCTCCGTCACGTCGCCCTAGAGCACATGATCTACGCCCCTGGCTTTCAAAAGAAATTTCTCAGTGACACAGGTTCTTCAAGCTGGGGTGTGGAAGCGTGACGACCATCACAGCCCACTACCTGTACGACGTGACCCACAGGGGGCTTGATACGTTTTCTATTGTCCCTGTGGTGGCTGCACAACAGCTGGTTTAAAACCTCAGGCTCCTTAGTGGACAAGTAGCAGAAGGTTGAGGGCATTGTTACCCGGTCTTAGTCTGCATGAATGAAAAGGTTTGTCTGGCCCTTATTCTTTTCTTCATCTTCCCTTCTCTTGGGGAAAGCAGCATCCTGGGTTCTCTGCACAGCTGACCTCAAACCACTGCAGGTAGACCCTGCTTCCTTGTGTTCCTAGTATTAAGCTAATACTGTCACGTGCCCACACCCTGACGAGGTGGTATTGGGAGAGTACTAGCCTAAAGTTTCCTTCTAAAGGACTACAGGTCAACTTCCTAGGACGAGTCACACTTTATTATACCTTCACACACAGCTTGCGTAGGCTGCAGTCCTTGCGTAGCAAGGTTCTAGCGGGATGCAGGGACTCCTTATTGCTGAGTGCGAACACACTCAAATATTGAGTCCCCGGGCAAAGCCAAAAGCCAGTTCTGGCAGGGACTTTCCACCCTTCCTAATGGGTGAGTCACCCCTATTAAATAGCGTGGTTTGTATGTCAGTTACAGAACAAATGACAAATTCGTAGATAATTTGTATTTTTCCTAACTATACAAACCTTAGCTATTTAATCAAACTTGCCCGCCAGCCCTATCCCCCGGGAAGTCCTACTTCCAAGCAAAGTGACCTCAAGCACAGGTGTGTGTGAGGGGGGGGCGGGGTTAGCAGGTACCCTCCCTACCCCCCGCTAACTAGTGGTGGGGTAGTAAACCCTCGTTAAAATTCTAATGGCTCGTCATTTCAGCTACGCCGTAAGTAATAACCCCTATTAAATAGCTAAGGTTTGTATAGTTAGGAAAAATACAAAATATCTACGAATTTGTCATTTTTAATTGCAGAAAGTTCCAGAGTAAGTTTGACATCTTAGTAATACAACAGTTTATTCTTAAAAAGTTGTTGTAATAGACGAGTACAGCAATAATTTCTTCAATTTAGATGCACAGACATCCCTATTAACGTCTATAATCACTCGTCTATTAGCACTTCCTTGTCTCTACTCGCCCATAACCACACGTTTGAGTGTAGATAGTCGTCTGTGCCTGGACTGAATGATGAAAGAGAATGAATATATCAGCAGACCCAGTCGGGGGTTCTTCCACAATGGGATGTTTCGGTGTCGTTCTTGGGACAATTGTAGAGTTTTGTGTGATTTGTTTTGATGAAATAGTTTAGTAGTAATAATTGTCATCATCACCTCCTACACCTGTTAATGCAAAGGGCCTCAGTTAGATTTTGCCAGTCGTCTCTATCTTGAGCTTTTAATTCAATACTGTACTTCTCCATTCATCATCATCTGCTTCACGCTTCATAGTCCTCAGCCATGTAGACCTGGGTTGTTTCAACTCTTCTAGTGCCTCGTGTAGCCCAGCTGAACGTTTGTTGAACTGTAATCTCTCTTGTGGAGTGCAAAGAGCATGCCCAAACCCTCTCCATCTATCTGCCCCTCATCCTGACCTCATCCACATGTGGTACTTGAGTAGAATGTGGCATGAAGAGGCAAAACCTGATGAATGGGAGTTAGGAGTGTTGGTGAAAGTGGCAAAAGAAGGAGACCTGACTGATGAAAATATCAATAGAAATTCATTAATACTAAATTGATTTTTTTGTTTCTCATTTCCAGAACACAGCGAAGGTGTACAGTAGTCATGTCCGATGGATTGGTCATCCACGAAGACGGGAAGGAGAAGCTTATCATCGTGACGGCCGCTACTGCCATGGCCGCCTGTTGGATTGTTTGCCCTGTAACAGGTACTGTTGTGAAATTAGAGTTATACAATCAAGGCTCCTAATTCCATGAAAATTTCATTACAGGTATACTGTATGTTTTATAATTATGTACGTGTTTAAAACAAGGACCTGTGGTATATATCATATCTAAAGACCTCTAGACCCCTGCTGCATCTGAGAAGCCAACAGCGACTGTATTCAATAAATGAAATATCGGTCCAATGTGTTATGGGGTTTAGGCATTGGTTATATTTGTAACTGAGGTTTTTCAGCCGTCAGAATTTCTCGCATCGCCAAAGGGAGTATTGCATAGAGTACAAGTTTAGCTGTGGCTGGACACTATAGGGTTTATAAGAAGCATTTCACTTCATCCATACTGTTCTCAGCTATGATGGATTGATTGATTGAGAGTTTTCTGGCATCCTGACATATATATACAGCTATGTTGTCCTTTTCCTTTCACTTTTTATCCATTCCACTTTGGGCTTTTCCATTATAGCTGTTTGTAAACAAATCCTTATGGGGCAGGTGAGGGAGAATTTTGTAATGTCATTGGATGTATTTTTCACTGTATTTTACTCCTGAAATCTGATGTAAGCTGGCTTACTCAAAATAGTTATGGATGAATTTGATGACATTTTCAAGACATGTTAGAAATGGGATAACTAAGAAGGTATTAGATTTACCCTGTGATCGTATTCACCATCCAGATCCAAGAGTTTTTTCTAAAGGATTCTTAACTATTGCCAGATTGGACCAAATTGGAAATTCTTGCTTATTACTCGAGTAAAGCACAGTAGACTTGGTCAAAACTTTTAAGCATTAAGCCATCGTAAGGTCTAGCAATCGCTACGTTATGGTTCTGATATTATATTATTCCGGACCTGCAGATCCAGGATGGGAACATGTAAATAGAGATCTAGTGAAGATCGAGATGGTGTGATAGGGGGAATCGAGGTCTGTGCTCTCTGAGTGCTCATTTTACTTGTTTTTAATGTTTTAGTTGATAGTACATATTTTGCCTTTTGTTAATTCAATGCACTTCTTCAGGTGAAAGAGAAGGCAGGAAGACATTCCGCCTCCCGAGACGCACGTTTATCACGGGCCTCCTCCCAGTGAAGGTTGAAGAGGCCAAGCATCCGCTGCTCCTGTGCGGCGATCACGACAGCCGAATACGCGTATTCACACGCGAGAGTTTGGGCGGCTATTTTCCAGAAGCGGTTCTTAACGGTCACGAAGACTGGGTGACTTCGCTGGACATTATGCGAGAAGGTTAGTTTCCGAGATCTTATTTACCTGATTTAGGACCTTGTATTGTTTACCTTTTATATTGTATGTTACAGAGGGGTGAGATGTCCAGAGGAAGGAAAAGAAATGGGGATGGTTTGGAGTTGCAATGAAGGAAGATCGAAAAATTAGTCTGACGTAGTGTGACGAGAGACCAGTAGGAATTGCCAAACATAATAATGAAGTGAAGGAAATGTAATCTAAACCAGATGGGAATTGAGGCAGAAAATACTTCAGACTGTGTAAAGTGGTTACCACGCCTTTTGAATTGAGTAAAGAGAATATTTAATGCAAAAACTAAATATTCAGGGAATGAAAAATCATTGTTAGATTATGAATTCATTACCTCTGCCAATGAGTTTATAAAATGACCAGCATTTATTAATTTATTTACTTATACGTTTGTTTGTTGTCTGTTAGCAAGATTATGTTGAAACGTCTTGCTTGATTTCCACCAACTTTGAACCACTGATAGGTATTATTATGCTTTGGATGAACCCATTGAATTTTGAAGGTGAACCACAGCAAGATCACAATTCTAGTTATGATTGTTGTTATTATATATAGACAGTAGATTATACAAAAGATCAACATAGGAAAAAGGGAAAGGTTGGTCCGTAGACTTGAATGAAATGTTGGAAATATTCAGGTAGCTCTTTTGACTTGTTTTGAGAATGCATTTTGAGCATAAATATTATTACCTTTCAGATAATGGCGGATTATTGCTTTCCAGCGGTCCGAAGGACTCCTCCGTTCGTGTCTGGAAAGTCTCGGTGCTGGAGAAAGGAGACAACGTGAAGGATGCGGAAGACAGGGAAGACAAAGTTCTGAGGCTGCGCAGCGTCCTGTTCCGAGTCAAACCGAACTCCTCTTGCGACAAGGACGTGACGATATCTGTGTTGCTCGATACTATCTTAGCTGGTCATGGAGGCTTGAGATCAGAAGTGCCTTGGGCTGGTCCAATTATCAAAGGTGAGTAGTGGATCATTTGGTGTTCTGTGTTGATAGAATCCAAGTGGTCATGATAATATACTTTTGTTCCGTAACTGAAATACAAACCACACTATTTAATATGGGTATTACTTTTGGCGTAGCTGAAATGATGAGCCATTAGAATTTTAACGAGGGTTTACTACCCCCCTCACACACCTGTGTGCTGAACTCACTTTACTATCGGCTCTGGTGGTAGCCGGATGTGTCCGCTTTCACCCTTGCCTCTTTGACAGCCATTAATGCTTTTGTTTTTGTTTTACTTACTTTTTCTTATACTTGTAATATATCTATAAACATTCTTTATGTTTATGTATATTTGTTCCGTAACCGAAATACAAACCACGCTATTTACATAGGGTTTACTTTCGGCGTAGCTGAAATGACGAGCCATTAGATTTTAACGAGGGTTAAACTACTCCCGCGCTAGTTAGCACGGGGGTAGGGGAGGGGTAGCTAGCTACCCCTCTCTTTCCACACACTGGTGAGCTGCTTCACTTCACTTCACTTTTGGCTCGGACGATGTACAGACGTTTCTGTCCCGTCCTCGCATATTGGCAGCCTTAATTTGTTTGCTTTTTCTTCCAGTGTTTGTTTGTTTGAAGTTGGCCTCTACCTTTGCTTTCCACCATGCGGAAATGCCCTGGACTTCACGATCGCCCCCGTGGAACTTTTATGTCGGCGATCGAGACAGACCCTCACACCCTTTGCCCGCAGTGTCGAGGTCAACGGTGTAGTAGTGATAATTTGTTTATGGAATGTCGGGAGTGGCCTACCTCCCAGTGGGAGAGGTTTGCGCGGCGGAGTAAGAAGAGTTTTAAGAGAGACCGTTCTTCCCCCTAGGGGAAGGAAGGCTCCAAGGACTCTTTTTCCATTGCCCGAACCTCCTCCGAAGCTCCCACTCGTTCGGTCTCTCGTGAGAGGCCGCCGAGTGGTAGCGTAGGCCCTTCTTTTGTTTCCCGAACTCGGTGTGTGGGAGAGGGCGTTGCTTCCCATACCGAGGCAGCTCCCCCTCCTCCTCCGGGGGAGGATATTATTGATTTTGTAGATTACGACCAAACTGTGTCTAATGATGATCTTTTCCAGCTTTGGGCTTCCTTGGGGCTTAAGGGCTCACCCTCCAAGGAAGCCCTGTTTGATCTGATCCAGTTGGGGGCAGCTGTCTAACAGTCGCCGGTAATACCAGAGGTAGATCCCCTGGCTATTGACGACGTTGTGACAGAGGCGTCCGACGGGTTGGGTCAAACCCCTGCTGCTACTGTTGGTGTTGCTGCTGAAGGCCCAGGTTCCCCCTCCGAAAATCCTTCAAGGGGGAAGCTGGGTCCAACAGTCTCTCCTGCGAGTGTTGCTCCCCCTTGGGGGAGTGCACTAACAGAGACTCCTCTTCGGAGGACCGACGATGCTGATACCCTGCCACGAGGTCGTCTTCGCCGTAAGGCTCGCCCTCCTCTTTGTCGCCGAGGCCTTCCTTCTCCTTACAAGGGAGTCAAGAGGCGCCTCCTCTTCGTGTCGTCATCCTCGTCGTCCCCTGTGAAGGACTCTTCTCATCAGGAACAGACCGTAGCAGTAACTCCTCTGGACCTCTCTGCTGATCGTTCGCGATCTCCTGCGCCTGCCAGATCTTCCTTGCCTACGCAAGCACCTGTCCCTTCGGGGCAGAAGGGCCTCTCACAATGTGGGTGAGGCCCTTCCGCGCCAGGTTTCACCTGTGCGGCCTCCAGTAGCGCGCAAGCGCCTCCGCTCTCCTGATGGCCAGCGCCCACCTGCTCGTCAGCGCGCTCCTGCTCGCCAGCGCTCTCCTGCCGTAGAGTCTCCTGACTCTCCTCGCCAGCGCTCTCCTGATCTCCAGCGCTCTCCTGATCTCCAACGCGCCCCTGTTCGCCAGCGCTCTCCTGCTCATCAGCGCTCTCCTGCTCGCCAGCTTTCACCTGCTCGCCAGCGCTCTCCTGCGCGCCGTCAACCTCCGGCGCATCAGCGCTCTACGGCACACCCAGTTCCTGATACGCGCCCAGCGCGCCAACGTTCGCCCGGGCGCCCACGATCTTCGGATCTGGGCACAGGCAAGGACATTGTTCCTTAGCCTCGCCAGCGTTCCCCTACGCGTCGACTACCGCCTGCGCTCCAATCTCCAGCGCGCACTTAAGGGCATACGCGCCCACGAGCCAGCTCCTGAGCCCGCCCACGAGACTTCACCTTCGAGATCATCAGCCACGGCGCGCCATCCTACGCGTCAGCGATCTCCTACGCGCCCGCGCGATCCTTCGTCTGCGCGCGAACGCTCACCAACGCGCCCACGCGTATGATCGCCACGGGGCTCCGACTCACCCACGCGCCAACTCACCTGTGCGCGGTCGGTCACCCACGCGTTCCACTCGTCATTGATCACCAACGCGCCGTCGCTCTCCAACTCGCCATCGTTCGCCAACGCGCTTGATCTCGCCTAGGCTCCATCATTCACCTACGCGCCATCATTCTCCTGATCGCCAGCGATCACTCAGGCACTCGCGCTCGCCTGTGCATTCACGCACACCTTCGCCTGCGCGCCCACTCACCAGCGCGCCAAGTAAACAGCGCCCCCGCGCCCTCATCTCCGCGCGCCAACGGTCGCCCACGCGCGACCCCGCGATTCTGCCATCGCGCGAGCGCCAGCTCGACCCGGTAATTCTGCCACCGCGCGAACGCCAGCGCGAACCAGCGATCCTACCATCACGCGACCCCCAGCGTGATTCCCGCCGGGTTTCGCAGCGCGTCCAGCCTTGCGAGGTACCGGGGCCGTGTACTTCCAGATCGTCCTCGCGATCACCATCGCGGAAGCGCTGAGAATGCGCCCAGGAGCAGGAAGAGTCATCGGAGAGGTCCGGACAACATTCTTCTTCCCTTTCTTCTTTTCAGGCAGGCCCTGTAGTATCCACTCCGAAGGACCAACCGATCCCCTTCCCTCCAGCGGGGGTCAGCGACCTGCGTCAGTCAGCCGCCAGCCTTGGTTCCGGTCTCTGATGAAAGCGGTGGTGCAGGCTATGAAGCCAGCCCTCGCAGGTCTGGGACTGAAACCAAAGGCTCCCTCGCCCCCACTGAAGAGAAGGAGACGAGTGGATTTCGTGGTGACTTCTCCCAGGGTTAAGCTGGCTCCCAAGAGGTGCAGGCTATGAAGCCAGCCACTGAAGGGAAGGAGAGGAGTGGATTTCGCGGTGACTTCTCCAAGGATTAAGCTGACTCCCAAGAGGTCCGTCGGGAAGGGCCCTTCCCCCTCGCAGACGTTTTCTCCTCCTGTGGACGAACCTTTCCCATCCTCGGGAGAATCCAGTGAGGTGAGACACTCTCCCACGGCACCAATGGGAGGAACCCCACCTCAAGGAAGAGAAACGTCTCGCGTAGGAGGGACCTTCCAGACCACTTTGCTGGAGTCCTGTATCCCTCCCAGGAGGGAACCCAAGGACTCCAAGATGTTACCCAAATCATCGTCGAGGTTTCGTCCAGAGCCAGCCCTTCCCCGGGAGAACGTCCGCGTGTCCCCCAATGAAGAGCCAATGGGGACAGGAGACTTAGCTGCCAGTCCACAAGGAGGAGAGCAGCGCGAATCGGAGCACGCCTTCTGGCAGGTCCTTGGACTAATGAGGCAACTCAATAGTTTCAAGGATCCCGAGACCGCCCCTCGCGAAGGCAAGGATACGGTCCTGGACCAGGTTTATGGCATTCAGAAGCCCCCCAAGACAAGTGCAGCCCTGCCCTGGTCCCAGGGGGTGAAGAGTGCCAGGGACAAGGTCGAGGGCCAGCTTTCCGAGCTCGCCTCCTGCAGCCGTTCTTCTGCCGGGAACAAGCTCCTCCCACCTCCTCGCGTGCAGCAGAGGAGGTACTTCGAGATCATGGAGGAGCCATGTTTAGCTCTTCCCCTCCACCACTCCGTGGAAGAGCTCTCCAGGGGTCGCTCTGTAGAGAAACTCAACGCCTGGCAGGTGACATTCACGGCGTCGGAGGTCCTGAGCCAGGAGAAGGTCGCGAAGTGTGCCATGCAGGCCACTTCGTGGCTGGATGTCTGGCTAGGGTCTCTGGGCATCCTGTTGCACTCTGAGGACTTGTCCAAGGAGAGCAATAGGAAGGCCCTGGAGACCTTCCTCCTCTCGGGAACGCGCTCGATCGAGTTTTTAGCTCACCAGGTCACTAACCTGTGGGCTAACTCGATTCTCAAGTGCCGTGATACAGTGACCGAGAGGTTCCACCCGAAGGTCCCCGCTATGGATGTCAGCAAGCTCAGACATTCCTCCATCCTTGGAGGAAGCATGTTTGAGCCCAAGGACGTAGAACGGACAGCTGAGAGTTGGAGGAAGACGAGCCAAGATTCGCTCCTCCAGAAGGCCCTTACATCTTGGCCCTACAAGCCTCCTGCTCCTCAACAACAACAACAGCCTCACAGGACACCGAAGCAGGCTCTGGCAGCTAAGACCAAGGTGTCTAAACCGCAGCCCTTTCCTGTCAAAGACAAGAGGGGTGCAAAGTCCTCCAGGGGAGGCAAAAATCCTAGAAGGAGCGGCCGAGGCCGCAAGCGCTAGGATTGGCAATCCCCCTGCGTGTCCACCTGTGGGGGGATGCCTACAAAGTTGCGTGCTCAGGTGGCAGCAACTCGGGGCCGATTCCTGGACGATCTCTGTGATGGGCCAAGGATATCGCGTCCCATTCACAACATCTGAACCTCCCCTGACAGCGAATCCAGTGTCGTTGAGCTCCTATGCCATGGGATCGGCAAAGGGGCTAGCCCTTCAGGCAGAAGTCGAGACCATGCTCAAGAAGGATGCTGTCCAAGAGGTTGTCGACGGCTCCCCAGGCTTCTTCAGTCGACTCTTTCTTGTAAAGAAGGCGTCTGGAGGCTGGAGACCCGTCATCGATCTCTCAACTCTGAACAAGTTTGTCAAACAAACTTCGTTCAGCATGGAGACAGCGGACACGGTCAGACTTGCAGTGAGACCACAAGACTTCATGTGCACAGTGGATCTGAAGGACACATACTTCCAGATCCCAATCCATCCGTCTTCCAGGAAGTACTTAAGATTCAGCCTAAACAGCAAGACCTACCAGTTCAAGGTACTGTGCTTCGGTCTCTCCACAGCACCTCAGGTGTTCACCAGATAGTTCACCCTGATTTCGTTGTGGGCGCACAGGAACGGCATCCGTCTCCTCCGATATCTGGACGACTGGCTGATCCTGGCAGACTCGAAGTCGACCCTTCTTCGACACCGAGACAGGCTTCTGGGACTTTGCCAAGATCTGGGGATCATGGTAAATCTCGAGAAGTCCTCTCTGCAGCCGACCCAACGCCTGGTATATCTAGGCATGTTATTAGACACCAATCTCCACAAAGCCTTTCCATCAGACGACAGGATAGCAAGGCTGAGGAGGGTTGCAGAGCCCTTCCTCAGGCGGGAAGAGCTTCCAGCCCAATCATGGTTACGTCTTTTAGGTCACCTAGCGTCCCTGGCCCGTCTGGTCCCGAACGGCCGTCTCAGGATGAGATCCCTGCAATGACGGCTCAAGGCCCGGTGGAATCAGGGCACCGATTCCCAGGACTCTCTGGTCCCTATGGGATCCACGAAACAGGCGGACCCGCGGTGGTGGCTGATGGACGAAAACCTACGAAAGGGAGTGGGTCTTCTCGTCCTTCCGCCGGATTTGACACTGTTCTCGGATGCGTCAAAAGAAGAGTGGGGGGCCCACGTTCTGAACCCGAGGGTCTCAGGCCTTTGGTCAGAATCAGAAAAGTACCTACACATCAACCTGCTAGAGATGAAGGCCGTGTATCTGGCCCTTCAACAGTTCCAACGGACCCTTGGTGGCCACTCCGTGGTGGTGATGAGCGACAAAACCACGGTAGTGGCTTATATCAACAAATAGGGAGGTACCTTTTCACAACAGCTATCCCATCTTGCAGTAGAGATTCTGAGGTGGTCCGAAGTCCACTCGATAACACTATCAGCTCGCTTCATTCCTGGCAACCCTCTTAATGAGAGAATGCCTTGATGAAGTCATTGAGGTTCAGCACAGCATTCTACTCCCGTGCTGAAACTTGGTGACGGGCAAGAGGGCTCTCGAACTTGGGGAAATTGCTCCCCCAGTTCGAATCTAAATTTCTCTCTTTCTTATCTTTTTCTTCCTCTTTATATTGCTTCAACCTTCTCCTAATATTATAAACAGAATGAGATGTAACATTTACTGGGATTTTCTTTGTTTTCTCCTCTTCCTTTTGGGGCATAGTAGTCAGCCTGTTGTTTGTTGGACCGGATGATAGATGCAGCCAGGCCTTATGATTGGGGAGGATGGGAAGATGTATGCAACCCATGGTCTCTTATGACCACACATTCAGACAACGTATAATCCACACATATGTAGTTTCTTCATGATCGTCTGTCAGTCCCTGGTAGTGGCTTATCCCAACACCTTCCTCATCTTCATGTCCAAGTCGTTGGGAGGTTGATAGGCAGGAGCCGTCACTTCCGCTCCTCCACAAGACCTAAGTGCTTTGGCATTTCCCGGGAAAGTAAACCGTCCGGTTTAATCAGAGGGAATTCCTCCCTCCTAAGGATAATAAGTCTCCTATTGAAGAACGGTGGTTTGTATAGTTAGGGAAAATAGAAATTACTTTTAAAACCTGGGAATATGATATGAGGTAGACTCTGCGAGACAGTTGAGATCTATTTGATAGACTGCCATCTCTTTGATGTTTTGATTATGAGCAATAATGTCTTATACACTTTTTTATATTCTTCAATGGTTAAGAAATGTAGAGCAAAAGTACCGACACTTAACATACTGCCACATATTTTGTACTTTTTAAAATGTACGATTTTATTAGGAAGAAGGAATGACTATATACAGTCTTAGCAAAGATGTGGGGTTCCTTTTTGGGGTTTATAGTGTCAAAGAGGTTTTGCAACTCTCTGGAATACAGTAATGAATAAAGAAGTGTGAGGTTTGATGGTGATGAATGAGAAGAGGCAATTTTAATAATACAGTACTGTAGTCTCATTTCTGGTGTCATAAGTTGATGAAAATGTCAATACTTTACACAACATTTGGCGTTTCAGATGGGGGGAAGCCGTCCCTGGGAAATGACACGGCATCATTGGAAACCACGTTTGGACTGTGCCAAGATGACACCGGCATCCTCTATCAGACCCACGATGCACCGGAGCTTCCGGTGCGCGACGGCGAAGAGCCAGCGCCGAAAGCGAAGAGACAAAAGACCGAAAGAAGCAAAGTAAATGGTAACTGATTACCAATCCGGTGTGATCAGCGAGACAGAATGCCAGAGACTCCTGAGGGACTACTTTCAACTGGACCTCTGTCTGGAGGAGATGTACGCCCTCTGGTAAAAGGCCGACGCCAACTTTGCGGCTGTGTGTGTCCCAGCTTCCCGGGCGTGCGTATGCTAAACCAGGATCCCGTCGAGAATGTCTTCTTTTTCATATGCTCGTCCAACAGTAATATAAAAAGGTGATTATTCCTGTTACTTGTAGAAGGTAATGGTATCTTTAAATTAATAATTGTTCCGTAACCGAAATACAAACCACGCTATTTACATAGGGTATTACTTTCGGCGTAGCTGAAAATGACGAGCCATTAGATTTTTAACGAGGGTTAACTACCACCGCGCTAGTTAGCTAGGGGGTAGGGGAAGGGGTAGCTTGCTACCCCTCCCCCCCACACACCGGTGAATTGTCTCACTTCACTTTTGGCTCGGACGATGAGCAGACGTGTCTGTCTTTCGTCCTTGCTTTTGACAGCCTTTATCTGTTTTTTCTTTTTCTTCAGCTTTGTGTGTTTGCAAGTTGGCCTCTACCTTCATCGCAATTATGCGCAAGTGCCCTGGACTCCCAGGCCGCCCCTGTGGAACATTCATGTCGGCGGTCGAGACGGATCCTCACACCCTTTGCCCGCAGTGTCAAGGTCAACAGTGTGATAGAGACTTAACTTGTAGTGAGTGCAGGGAGTGGTCTACCTCCCAGTGGGAGAGGTTTGCCTGGCGACGTAAGAAGAAGTCCAGGAGAGACCTTTTTCCTTCAAGGGCTGCCTTGAAGAAGGAAGGCTCCAAGGACTCTTCTTCCGCCGCCCGAACCTCCTCCGAAGCTCCCACTCGATTGGTCTCTTGTGAGAGGCCGTCGAGTGGTAGCGTAGGCCATTGTTCTGTTTCCCGACCTCGGGGTGCGGGAGAGGGCGTTGCCTCCCATAGCGAGGCAGCTCCCCCTCCTCCTCCGGGGGAGGATATTGATTCTCATTACGATGATGACCGTGCTGTGTCTAATGATGATCTCTTTCAGCTTTGGGCTTCCTTGGGGCTTAAGGGCTTGCCCTCCAAGGAAGCCCTGTTTGACCTGATTCAGTTGGGGGCAGCTGTCAAGCAATCGCCGGTAATAGCAGAGGTAGACCCTCTGTCTATTGTCGACGTTGTTGTGGCAGAGGCTTCCGACGGGTCTGGTCAAACCTCTGCTGCTGCTGCTGCTGCTGCTGTTGCGGATGTTGCTGAAGGCTCAGCCTCCCCCTCCCCCTCCGAACATCCTTCGAGGGGAAAGTTGAGTCCCACGGTCTCTCCTGCAGATGCGTCTCCTCCTCGGGGGAGCGCAGTGACAGAGACTCCTCTTCGGAGGACTGACGATGTGGATGCCCTGCCTCGAGGTCGCCTTCGCCGTAAGGCTCGTCGTCCTCTTCGCCGTAGGGGCCTTCCTTCTCCCTACAAGGGAGTTAGGAGGCTCCTCTTCGGGTCTTCTTCACCGCCGCCTTCCCTTGCAGAGGATTCTTCTCGTCGGGAGCAGACTGTCGCAGCCACGTCCTTGGACCTCTCCGCAGATCTTCTCATCCCGTCATCCGATGGGCGCCGGTCCCTTGGGGGCAAAGGGACTTATCCCACGGTGTGGGTAAGTCCCATGCGCGTCAGGGGTCCCCTGCGTGCTCAACTGCGCGCAGTAGCGCACAAGCGCTCTCCAGAGCTTCAGTCTTTGGACTTGTCTCGCCAGCGCTCTCCTGCTAGCCGTCAGCGCCCTTTAGTTCCTGCTGCGCGCCATGCGCGCCATCAGTCTCCTGAGCGCCCACGATCTCCTGCTCGTCAGCGTGCACCTGCGCACCTTGTTCCTGATGCGCGCCAACACGCGCCCAAGATCTTTGGATCTGGACGCAGGCAAGGACTTCACTCCTTCGCCTCGCCCACGCGCACCTGTGCGCCCATATTCGCCTTCGCAACAGCGCGCGTGCACTTCAGGAGTTCCTGCGTGCTCGCGCCCACGAGACATCTTCTGAGCCCGACCGTGAGCGTTCGCCCTTGCGCACTTCCTCGCCATCTGATCCTGCGCCCCAGCTGACTGCGCATCGACACCCTCCTGAGCGCCAACGATCTCCTACGCGCCCGCGCGATCCTTCGCCTGTGCGCAAGCGCTCGCCAACGCGCCAGCGTGCCCATGCCTCGGATTGTCACAGGTCTCCGACGCGCCCACGTGCTAAATCACCTGTGTGCAGTCGGTCACCTGCGCGCCATCGCTCGCCAACGCGCTAGCGTTCGCCAACTCGCCATCGCTCGCCCACGCGCCATCGATCTCCAGTGCGCCGTTGATCTCCTGCGTACCATCGTACTCCTGAACGACAGCGATCTCCTCTACCCTCGCTCGCACCTTCACCTGTACGCCAACGGCTCCCTCGCCAGCGCGCCCACTCGCCCGCGATCCAGCAGTCGCCCACGCGCGACCCTCCGAATGCTCCATCGCGCCAGCGCGACCCCCATTCTCGCTGGGATCCGCAGCGCGTGATTCCTACGGGGACGCGTACTTCTATATCGCCATCAGGATCGCCACTGCGCAAGCGCAGGGCTCTCGTCCAGGACGTGATGAAAGCGGTGGTGCAGGCTGTGAAGCCGGCCCTCGCTGATCTGGTACTTAAACCAAAGACAGACTCACCCCCGCTGAAGAGCAGGAGAGGAGTAGACTTCGTGGTGACTTCTTCCAGGGAGAAGTAGGCTCCCAAGAGGTCCGACAGGAAGGCTCCATCCCCTTCGCAGTCGTTTTCTCCGTCTCCTGTGGACGAAGCTTTTCCGTCCTCAGGAGAGTCCAGCGGGGTGAGGGCCTCTTCCACGGCACCAATGGGAGGAACCCCACCTCGAGGAAGAGAAACGTCCCGCATGGAAGGTACCTTCCAGACCTCTTTGCTTGAGTCCTGTATCCCTCCTAGGAGGGAACCCAAGGACTCAAAGACGATTCCTAGGTCTTCTTCACGGATCCGACCAGAGCCAACCAGACCCCGGGAGAACGTCCACGTGTCTCCCCAAGAAGAGCCTTTGGGGACAGGAGACTTAGCTGCTAGTCCACAGGGAGGAGAGCAGCACAAGTCGGAGCATGCCTTCTGGCAGGTCTTGAATCTGATGAGGCAACTCAACAGGTTCAATGACCTGGAGATCGCCCCTCGCGAAGGCAAGGATACGGTCCTAGACCAAGTCTATGGTACCCAGAAGCCCCCAAGGGCCAGTGGAGCTTTGCCTTTGTCCCAGGGGGTGAAGAGTGCCAGAGATAAGGTCGAAGCCCAGCTCTCGGAACTCGCCTCCTCCAGCCATTCTTCTGCCGGGAACAAGCTCCTTCCACCTCCTCGTTTACAGCAGAGGAGGTATTTTGAGATCATGGGGGAGTTCAGTATGGCTCTTCCCCTCCACCACTCTGTGGAAGAGCTCACTAGGGGAACTCCTCTTGAGAAGCTCTCCTCCCGGCAAGTGACATTCTCGGCATCGGAGATCCTAAGCCAGGAGAAGGTCGCGAAGTGTGTCATGCAGGCCACTTCGTGGCTGGATGTCTGGCTGGGGTCTCTGGGCATCCTCTTGCGCTCCAAGGACTTGTCTAAGGAGAGCAATAGGAAGGCCCTGGAGATCTTCCTCCTCTCGGGCACTCACTCCATCGAGTTCCTGGATCACCAGGTTACCAACCTGTGGGCCAACTCGATCTTAAAGCGACTTGATGCAGTGACCGAGAAGTTCCATCCGAAGGTCCCCGCCGTGGATGTCTGCAGGCTCAGACACTCCTCCATCCTTGGAGGAAGCTTGTTTGAGCCCAAGGATATACAGTAGAACGCACAGCTGAAAGGTGGAGGAAGTCGAATCATGATTCGCTCCTCCAAAGGGCCCTCACATCTCGGCCCTACAAGCCTCCAGCTCCACAACAGCATCAAGAGCAGCCTTGCAGGACACCGAAGCAGGCTCCGGCAGCTAAGACGAAGGTGTGTAAGCCACAGCCCTTTCCTGTCCAGGACAAGAGGGGCGGAAAGTCCTCCAGGGGAGGCAGAAATCCTAGAGGGAGCGGCTGTGGCCGTAAACGCTAGGATTGGCAGTCCCCCTGCGTGTCCACCTGTGGGGGGATGCCTACAAAGTTGCGTGCACAGGTGGCAGCAACATGGGGCCGATTCCTGGACGATCTCTGTGATGGGCCAAGGATATCGCGTCCCATTCACAACCACTCAACCTCCCCTGACAGCGAATCCAGTGTCGTTGAGCTCCTATGCCATGGGATCGGCAAAGGGGCTAGCCCTTCGGGCAGAAGTCGAGACCATGCTCAAGAAGGATGCTGTCCAAGCTTCTTCAGTCGACTCTGTCTAGTAAAGAAGGCGTCTGGAGGCTGGAGACCCGTCATCGATCTCTCAACTCTGAACAAGTTTGTCAAACAAACTTTGTTCAGCATGGAGACAGCGGACACGGTCAGACTTGCAGTGAGACCACAAGACTTCATGTGCACAGTGGATCTGAAGGTCGCATACTTCCAGATCCCAATCCATCCGTCTTCCAGGAAGTACTTGAGATTCAGCCTAGACAGCAAGACCTACCAGTTCAAGGTACTGTGCTTCGGTCTCTCCACAGCACCTCAGGTGTTCACCAGAGTGTTCATCCTGATTTCGTTGTGGGCGCACAGGAACGGCATCCGTCTCCTCCGATATCTGGACGACTGGCTGATCCTGGCAGACTCGAAGTCGACCCTTCTTCGACACCGAGACAGGCTTCTGGGACTTTGCCAAGATCTGGGGATCATGGTAAATCTCGAGAAGTCCTCTCTGCAGCCGACCCAACGACTGGTATATCTAGGCATGTTATTAGACACCAATCTCCACAAAGCCTTTCCATCAGACGACAGGATAGCAAGGCTGAGGAGGGTTGCAGAGCCCTTCCTCAGGCGGGAAGAGCTTCCAGCCCAATCATGGTTACGTCTTTTAGGTCACCTAGCGTCCCTGGCCCGTCTGGTCCCGAACGGCCGTCTCAGGATGAGATCCCTGCAATGATGGCTCAAGTCCCGGTGGAATCAGGGCACCGATTCCCCGGACTCTCTGGTCCCTATGGGATCCACGAAATAGGCGGACCTGTGGTGGTGGCTGATGGACGAAAACCTACGAAAGGGAGTGGATCTTCTCGTCCTTCCCCCGGATTTGACACTGTTCTCGGACGCGTCAAAAGAAGGGTGGGGGGCCCACATTCTGAACCCGAGGGTCTCAGGCCTTTGGTCAGAATCAGAAAAGTACCTACACATCAACCTGCTAGAGATGAAGGCCGTGTATCTGGCCCTTCAACAGTTCCAACGGACCCTTGGTGGCCACTCCGTGGTGGTGATGAGCGACAAAACCACGGTAGTGGCTTATATCAACAAATAGGGAGGTACCTTTTCACAACAGCTATCCCATCTTGCAGTAGAGATTCTGAGGTGGTCCGAAGTCCACTCGATAACACTATCAGCTCGCTTCATTCCTGGCAACCCTCTTAATGAGAGAATGCCTTGATGAAGTCATTGAGCTTCAGCACAGCATTCTATTCCCGTGCTGAAACTTGGTGACGGGCAAGAGGGCTCTCGAACTTGGGGAAATTGCTCCCCCAGTTCGAATCTAAATTTCTCTCTTTCTTATCTTTTTCTTCCTCTTTATATTGCTTCAACCTTCTCCTAATATTACAAACTTTCTTTCATGATGCTGTCCCAACCCTATGAGTAAAATTTCCCATATAAATGTGTATATTTTTACATATATATGTATGTTTATTATTTTGTTTTCTCTCTCTTTATGGCATGGATGTTTCTACATCTGTTATTGCCACTTGGGCGGATGTTTCTACATCCGGTATTGCTGCCTGCTTTGATGAATGGGAAAGGTGTCACAGTTGGGAGGTGTTTGTGCTCAAAGCTATATGTCAGAGTATTGGATGATCTCAGCCATCCCGAAGATGGTTTGGACCTTTTTGGCGGAACTATTCTCAAGTGTTGGGTCTTCGGAATCCAGGGGGATCCAATGCTTGGGGTAGGACTCTCGGCTTTTGGCCGGAAGCCCGTCATTACAGATATGGGGAGGATGATTCCATAGTTTCTTGGTCTCAGTCTTAACAGGCGGGTTCAGCTTACACCTGTGCCTCTATATCTGTTTTGATGCTATCCTTCGGGTAGGGTATGGAGTGGACCATCTGGGAAGTATACTCTCACTGTGCCGGTAGTGGAGAGTGCAAATTTCCTTCCCAACATGTGATGCCTTAATGTTCTCAAGCAGGTAAATCAAACTATTCAAAAAATCACTCTTCTCTTTTCTTTATTCTGATGGATTCTTGTGACAATGACCCCACCTCCCCTGGATATGCTGACTCGCCCCCGGCACTGTTGACGACCTCTGGCAATTCATTTAAAGAAAACTCTGTTGACGACGTAGGAACTAAAAAGGACTGTTCTTTAAACATTTGGAAAAAGGGTAATTTGGGCAACACAGGAAAACTGAATGTCCTGCACGTTACCCAAATCCCTTTAGAAGCTAATGATGATGTGCTACGTAAAATATTTGAGTGTTACGGATCAATAAAAGAAATTAGAATGAAACTTCAAGATGATAATTGGGAATCTTGGTTATCATTTAATTGTCATGAGGAAGCATTTAATGCAAGCTGTAACATTGTTAATATTAAAGTAGGTAATATGAGTGTTAAGGGTGCTCTGTGTGATGGGGCACCTAAAGATCTGGATGTCTACAGACCAGCAGACTGGGCTGATAAAGATATAGAGGCAGATATGCCATCCCAAAGAAAGCCAAAACCACCAATGTGGCTTCTTGCTCAATCTGTAGGAGGTACGGAAAATTATTTCAAGATCTGCAAATTTCTTCAGAGGAAGGTAGGTACGATCGCACCTGGAGATATATCTCGATTCGGGAAGAAAAGTTACTTGATAAAGGCCAAGTCATACACACAGTCTGTTATACTGTCCAATTTGAAGACAGTTAATGATGATGTAAAATTGGACATCAAACCCCATCTAAACTTTAGCTATGGAAGGGGAGTGGTTTTTAATAGGGATCTGTATGAATTTACCGAAGAGGAGATATTGGCTATGTGTCCTCTATCAGTGTGGAAAGTACATAAAGTAACTGGAACATCAATGATTGTTCTTACTTTCCAGGATGCCGATGTACCTTCCCACATAGACATAGAAAACGAAAGGATCAGAGTTCAACTTTTTAAGCAGAAGCCACTGCAATGTTATAATTGCTTTAAATTTGGACATCCTTCCAAAGTTTGCAATAATGAAAAAATTTGTAATACTTGCTCCAATATTTACCATGGGGATTGTACACTTGAGGCAAGGTGCTTAAACTGCAACTCTAATCATAAATCTAATGATAGGAGCTGCCAGTTTTATAAGTTAGAAGAGGCTGCCCTCAATAAATCAATTATTGAACATGTAAGCGTGGGGCATGCAAGAGATTATTAAATAAATCTAATACTTATGCAAAGACATTAAAAACAGGAGAAAAAGTTCCTCGGGAATCATCTCACCCACCTATTACTATAGGTAGTTCTCGAAAAAGGAATTCACCATCTATTGATAAAGTGCTGCATAAGACAAGAACATCTCCTCCTAAAGATTTATCATTGAGTATCAACAAAAAGACATTGCCCACCACTATCAAACCTTTGTCCCCCATTACAAAGGATAGTACTAACCTCTCTCAGGCCATATCCTTGCCTGATTTAATGGAGATTCCACCTGACACCAAGTTATCAGGTGTACCTGTAGTGGGGAAGCTACAAAAACCTGGTAACTCACAACCTATTAATCGTAAAAGAGAGAGACCTCCATCTCTCTCACCCCCTTCCATAAGAAATATTAGAATTATGACATCAAATAAATATGATGTTTTGTCTGTTGATGTTCCCGATCAACCAGAAGACAATTTAAATAAATCAGAAATTCAAGTTGAGGTCCACCATCCCCCTCAACAAATAGATAAAAAAGATACAAAGAAAAACACCAACGTTAAACCCAACATAACAAGACCACCTCTGAAGAAACCTACTGGTAATAATGTTAGATTAAAAACTGCTAATGGGAAGACCTCATCCAAGATGTCTTCCCGAAATAATCCATAGTTTTCTCCTCAATTTTGTAATGGAACTGTCAGGGTTCAAGGGCGAAATTTGAAGAACTTAAGCTCCTAATTCATGAACATTCCCCCATAATTGTACGTCTACAGGAAAGTATGCTTGATGCTAACACTCCTAGTCCTCGAGAGTATGTTAGCTATAGAACACCATATAATCAACAAGCAGGGAGCCATGGCGGAAGTCTCATGTACATTCGTCGAGATGTTCCCCAAATACCTATGTCTATACGTACAACCCTGCAGGCAGTTGTTGTACAAATTGATATAGGGAGAAAATATACAATATGCTCTCTGTACTTACCTCCAAATGATAATATTTTATATGATGATTTAGCAGAGGTCATTCAACAACTCCCTCAACCTTTTCTCTTACTGGGAGATATGAATGGTAGACATCCTTTATGGGGTGATGTTTTGGCCAACACAAGGGGCAATATTATCTCATCAATTGTGGAGAATGAGGATGTGGGACTCCTTAATACAGGAGAGCCCACACACTTTCATGTTCAGACAGGTACCTTGTCATGTATTGACCTATCAGTTGCAAGCTCTAACTGCCTTCTTGATTTTGATTGGAGGACATTAGATGATTGGCATACTAGTGATCATGCACCAATCATTATAAACACCAACAAGGGTCCGCCTTTGCAAAGATCGCCACGTTGGAATCTAGACAAGGCAGACTGGGTTAAATTTTGTGAGCTAAGTGAAATCGAAGGGAGAGCAGAACAGTTTGAAAGTATTGATGATGCCATAGACCTACTTAATTGAACTCTTCATACAGCAGGAGTCTATTCAATTCCCAAAACAACAGGGTTATTCAAACGACGACCAGTCCCGTGGTGGTCTCCAGAACTAACTGCACTCCACCGAGCCACAAGAAGATCTCT
The DNA here is from genome assembly GCF_036898095.1 of Palaemon carinicauda. Classification (NCBI taxonomy): domain Eukaryota; kingdom Metazoa; phylum Arthropoda; class Malacostraca; order Decapoda; family Palaemonidae; genus Palaemon; species Palaemon carinicauda. The sequence goes on from NC_090767.1 coordinate 9,731,334, forward strand.
TAACACGATTGCGTAGACGCAGAACTGATGAGAATTTAATTATGTACAAGAAATGTAGAGCACAGTTCCGTCGTGCCATGAAAGAAGCAAGGCGCCAGTCATGGATGTCTTTTGTTTCCTCCATTAACAGTAGAACACCACCATCTTCTGTGTGGAGGAAAGTAAAATAGATAGCTGGCAAATTCACTCCCAACCCACCACCAGTGTTGAAGGTGAATGGCCAGTATGTAACTGAAGAAAATGAAGTTAGCAATGACCTGGCTAATCATTTTTCAAATGTATCCAGCAAGTGTGAAGGAGCCCCTGGTCACCAGTATAGGAGCACTGAAGAAAAGAAAATTTTAAATTTTGCAACAAGAAGGGAAGAGTCGTATAATTCTCCTTTCACTGAAAGAGAATTTGATTCCGCACTTGCTCATTGCAATGATACAGCCCCTGGACCTGATGGAATTCCATATGCAATGATTAAACATGTACATTTTAGTACAAAGATATTTATTTTAAGCATTATTAATATAATATGGCAGGATCATAGTTACCCAAGTGTTTGGGAACTAGCCATTATTTTAGCCTTTTTAAAACCCGGTAAAGACAAGTTTTTAGCAGCAAACTATCGTCCTATTGCATTGACATCTTGTTTATGTAAAATCATGGAGAAGATGGTCAGTGCAAGGCTGATGTGGTACCTTGAAAAGAAAGGTATTTTATCATTGATTCAATGTGGATTCCGAAAAATGCACTCAACGACTGATGTGTTGATACGACTTGAGTCTTCTATTTGTGAAGCCTTTGCTTCCAAACAGCACCATGTTACAGTATTTTTTGACCTTGAAAAGGCATATGATACCACATGGAGATATGGTATACTTAAAACCATTCATGAAATCGGATTGAGAGGAGAGCTGCCACTATTTATTCAGGCATTTCTTTCACATAGAGTTTTTCAAGTGAGAGTTGGGGATACTCTATCAGAGAGTAAGTGCCAGGAAGGAGGAGTTCCTCAGGGTAGTGTGCTGAGTGTAACCCTTTGCACTAGCAATTAATGGGATATCCTCAGCCATTCCCCAGGATGTTCTCTCAACATTATTTGTGGATGATCTCTCAATATCATTTGCTGGCACTAGAATGGCAATGGTTGAGAGAAAAATCCAACTCGCTATTGATAAAATTATCCAGTGGGCTGACATGAATGGATTTAAGTTCTCGACAAGTAAAACTACCATTGTCCATTTTTGTCGTATCCGGGGAGTACATCCAGACCCGGATATATACATTAAAGGTCAACGGATACCATGTGCAAGAGAAGCTAAATTTTTAGGTTTGATATTTGATTGTAGGCTTACATGGGTTTCTCACCTAAAAGCGTTAAAAGCTAAATGTGTTGAAGCTCTGAATATCTTAAAAGTATTGTCCCATACATCATGGGGGGCAGACCGCAATAATACTATTTTAAAATTATACAAGGCCTTGATTTTTTCCAAAATTAGTTATGGTTGTGAAATATATTCTTCAGCCACCCCAAGCCAGTTAAAAATATTAGACTCGATACATCATGCAGGTATTAGATTGTCTACTGGAGCTTTTAAAACCTCGCCTATCCCAAGTCTCCTTGTTGATGCTGGAGAGTTACCTCTAGACCTTTACCGAATGTCTTCCATTATTCGGTATTGGTTTAGATTGCAAAGACTCCCTAACTCTCTAGCCTTTCAGACTGCAAGCCTTGTAAGACACGCATCATACTTTCCAAAATCTCCTCAACCTTATGGCTTTTGGGGAAACGATTATTAAACAGTCTAGATATAATTAGAAGTAAGGTACTTCCATTCAAGGTATCAATAACGCCTCCATGGAAGTTACCAGAGATATCTTTTTGTAAATATTTTATTGGAGATAAGAAGAATATGTCAGACCTAGAAGCCAGGTGTCTTTTTAATGACCATGTTAAAGAACATAGAGGATCAACTGTTATCTATACTGATGGCTCCAAATCTGATGCTGGCGTTGGATTTGGAGTACATAGTAATGGTTTTAATTGTAGAGGTGCACTTCCTCTGACCGCTTCCATATTTACTGCTGAACTGTATGGCATATTAACCGCTATTGAGAAAATAGCGTTGGAGAAGGAGGGTAATTTTACAATTTTTAGTGATGCAAGGAGTGTCCTTCAAGCTATAGAAGGTTTTAATTCTAATAACCCTGTAGTTTTAAAGATTTTAGAATGGCTTTTTATTATTGGACGGAGAGGTATAACAGTTCAATTTTGTTGGGTTCCAGCACATGTAGGTGTGTCTGGGAATGAGAAGGCAGATTCACTGGCTAAGAAGGCTGCATCCGAGTTGCTGCCAAGAAGGTATCCCATTCCCTGTAATGATTTCTTACCTGACATCAAGAAATTGGTTTGCAATAAATGGCAACAGCAATGGGATAGCCTAGATGGGAATAAAATGCGAGAGGTAACAAATGTCATATCTCCATGGAGGTATAATATGATGCCCCGAAAATGGGAGACGTCTCTTTGTCGTCTCCGTATTGGTCACACTCGGTTGACACACGAGTTTCTGCTGAAGGGCCAACACCAACCGTATTGTGACACCTGATTAGTACCTCTAACAGTGAGGCATTTGTTGACCGAATGCCCCAATTATAACAACTTAAGGAATAGATATTTGTTTGAGGCTCGAGGTGAGGGTGGCAGGTTCATCCTTGCCAAGATTCTTGGAAATGTAGTGTCCTACTATGCAAGTGGCATTTTTAGATTTATTTCAGAAGCAGGTCTTCTGAAAACTATTTAACTTTTATGACATTCAACTTTTATGATTTTAATTGAATACTCTTTTATTTTATTTTATTTTTTATTTTTGTATACATAAATTAAATGTTACCGGCGTCAATGACCTTAGATGTCAGGATGCCTGAAAACTTTAAATCAATCAATCAATCCTTGGGATAGATCACCATTTCCTTGGGAACTTTATCCAGTCTAACAAGAGCTTCCTCGGTCAGACGAGCAAAACCGGGGAAGGGGAATTGGAGACCCGGCGGGTAGAATTCAAAGTCCTCGATAGGCCGGGTGCCACATCCCTCGATGGTCAGCATGCCATCTTTGAAAGGGGGAGTGCAAAGTCATTCTCCACGGGTTGTTCTTGGTGAACTCCGGGAGCCTAGAGGCGTCCGGGATGGCGTACTGCTGTTGTTGCGGCAACCCCGAACGCATGAGGCTCTCCACGAGACTCTCTTGGTTCTGCATTCTCTCAGTGAGGGACGTCGTCATAGAACCGATCTGATCCAGTAATTTGCTGGAAAAGGCATCCGGATCAAAGGAAGCCACCGGGGTAGTTTTGGGGGCTGTCTTCGTTCTCGATTCATGAGAGGAAGAAGAGGCGACAGCTGAGTCTTTGGGGACTCTAGAAGAGGAAGCCTTGACTGACTTAAGGGATTTGGAAGACTTGCTGGCCTTCAGTAAAAGTCTACGTTGAGACTTAACCTTAGGGGTAACCGGACGTGGCCTGATATCAGCCACGTGTTTCTCCGAGAACCCCCTGAAAAGAAGAATTAGCTGAAGATGTAGAAAAAGACGGACTAAGGAGAGGAATCTTAGCCCGGGACCCACCTGCCTCACCTACCTCCCTACCTAGCTCCGGCTCGTCGAGAGCCATAGGCTCGATGTCGAGGTTGATGGCTGCGACGTCCTCCACGATTGCTTCACCCATGACTTCCTGGTCCTCAGATAGGAGCAAAGCTTCATTAATCTTGGTTATGATGGGGTCCGCCACGTCCTTGGGGACCGCAGCAGAGGTCTTGGCATTGGGGTAAATCAAGGTACACATCTCCTCGGACAAGACGTATGGTTTCTTGGCCTTGATGTTGCGGGCGAACCCGCCGACCCAGACCTTAAGGGTCGCCAGGGCCGAGGTCTTAGAAGACTGAGAGCTCTGAAATAAATTAGACCGTTACTAATGGCAAAGTGACTTTGACGAAGGAAGTGTAAAAAACATGTAGGCCGTGATAAAAGGTTAATTCGATCAGAGATTACAATGGAGATAACAGGAAAATCCAGAGATTAAATCCGAAGTAAATCTAGATAGTAACGACAGGAACACCTACCGAGTCCGAGGTGAGCGTGGAGACCAGCCCGTAGTAGACTACGCAGTTGTCAGGATGCCAGACGATTAGGTCGTCCACCTGGACAGCGCAGTGAGCATGCGACCTGCAAACCTCGTGGCCGCACGCTGGCTGGAGCACGGCCGCGCAGGCTGTCATCTGATAGCGGACCACCTGTAATAATAACGATACATGAGTATCCCATAGTGGGTTAGTATCCCAAAGGGAATCCGGGTGCTCCTGGTACTAAAATTAAACCGGTATAAAACCGGGATAAAGACTATGAATAACATTCCAAACTGGTATAATAATCGGTGGGAAAAAGTTAGCATAAGTATAATGAAAAAATAACATAAATCCGTATGTAGTTATGATCATTCAATAAGAGTATTGTCAATAAAGTGAGGAGATATACTATCCCGTCGATACCGGGGAAGTATAGAATAAATTATTATAATAATAATAACATTTATACCGTTGGCTCCGGGGAGACAACTGAGGTGGACCCGGGGGTCACAACCGGCCTACCGGGGTAGGCGAGTCGAAAAGGGAGGGAGGAGGGGAGCCAATGACTCCCCGCCAGCCCCAAGGACCTTAACGAACAGATAGTGTACCATAGTAGACAATAAATGTAATGAAGCTCAATAAAATAAATCTCTAGCGTGATTCCCCGATAAGCTCAATAAAAGGACTACAAACGACGAGACCCCGTAGGGTACGGAACGTAACCGAGGGAATCACGCTGAATAACCCAATACTCAACCGAGATCTCCCCAGCCGATCGATGGCCAATCAGAGCGGCGGAGGAAAAATGGTTACGACAAGGCATGAAAATGAGCGTACTAGACTAAAACCTCGACAGTGTTCTCGGCTCCGATTAGGGGAAGGAGTCAGAAGGTATCCCGGGAGAGGGATGGAGGGGGGGGGGAGGCTGGGGAACGAGAGGACTCGACCCGTAAGGCAAAACAGCTGACTCCAAAGTCTCTGAGAGACGTGAGGTATCCCTGGAGGGGGATGAGGGTATGGGTTACCATACACCGATAAGGGGAGGAGCTTGCGAGAACTAGCCAATGGTGGGGCTCGAGGCGAACAAGTGGGACCGGGGGAGGCCAGGAGTACCAACCTGACCGAAGGAACCACGAAATAACAAAACGGAATGATCATAAACGGATAATAAAATGTAAAATAATGTGAAATAATGTAACAAAATATGACATCGACCTAGGTTCTAGTCATGCGTAAGCTTAAAAATAAAATAGTAAGAGAGGGATGCAGGGGAATGGCAGGGAGAGAATAACAAGCCGAGCCCTCCAGCGCGGGTAGGTACCGAGCTGGACAGGGGGGCCAACATAACTTCTACATCGGGTAGATGCCGATCGGTAGGATAACAAAACTAAAATAAAAACTGCCCAGCGAGATTCCCACTCAAACTAAAGCGATAAACATAACTAGGTGGTATAAGCAATAAACACTAGATAAAAAACACCATAACGCGGTAACAAAAAACCATCTAGGAACGCGCCCGAAGGCAAGCAAGCAAGCCAACCTAAAGTTCAAAATCTATGATACGTAGTATAATATCATAATAACAAGGTGTTAATCGGTGAGAAACTCCAGTGCACGTAAAAGGTTCGAAACGAAAAACAATCAGTATAGAAGACTAATTGTAAAACGTTAAGAACGAGCGAAGGAGGTAGCAAGCCAGCATGGCTGCCACGAAGCGGGGCCAACGAATGAAGAAAAAACAAAAACTTTAATAAAAGTAAAAATAATGGCAATGCTACCTCCAAAAGCTCAAAACTCATAGATCTGGTACTTAGATGGGGAGACATGGGAATCCGACATCTTGCACAAAAGCGGAGGAAAAACACCGAAAACACAGCGACAAAAAACACAACAGCGAACAGCTATGATGCTATGAAAGGAGTGACGTCATTGGCGTGGGTTGAGTTGGTGGTAGTAGCGTTCGGTGGTGGGTGTTGAACGGCACCTCGCTGTAACGGGGATATTGAAGAGGAGATATCTAAATGGTGCTAGACATCTGGTTGAGATTTATCACGCCCCAGTATTATAGCGATGTGAAAAAATTAATAGTAGTTGGGAAAAATACAAAGCATTTCCAAATATAACATTTTATTCAATGTAAAGATTTCAATTTTTCTTAAATAGGTTTAAATGTTTTGCAAGCATAATGTATATGTTTAAGGGATATGTATATATTTTTGTTTGGTCCTACCAACTGTCTTAACAACATTTGTTTTTGCAGCACGCCCTACTCTCTGTAGGGTTTGAATGTGTAACCAGAGTTTGAGTCAATAGAAGTACTGTACTTTACAAGAATAGGTTCCTTCATCAAGAAAAGAAAAAAAAGAACAGATACGGCAGACATTTATGTTGACAGAAGTTCCCAATTGTAAGGGAAGTTTACTCGAGACCACTGTATGTACAGTATATAGGAACAGAGTATCTGTCTAGTACTGCTCATAACAATTATGAATGTGGTTGATGGCCTGTTACCAGTGTGTAGTGGTGTGTGTGTCTGCTCTGTATTCATTTTACACTGCCTGTGAACTGTAAGTACCATCATGTGTTTGACTGAATAACACCACAACCAATGTATTATAAGGCCATTGGCGATTGCTCGTGTTGTTGACAAAATTTTTGAGACATTATTATTGTGGGCCTGCAGAGACCTGCACGGCATCGTATGCGGCCTTACCGTTTAGAGTA
>NC_090767.1:9745664-9769075 GCF_036898095.1 Palaemon carinicauda
AACCCCCACCTGGTTATATCCTTCTACCCCCATCCCCACATGTTCAAGGTTTAAAGGTCTGACAGTTTTGTTGAGATCCTTCAGGTGGAAGTTTTTTAGAAAATGAAAAACAAAATACTAAGATGACAATGTTTCATAGATTTTGCTTTCCAAGTGTTTACAATTATGTTAAAACTATAAACAACGAAGTAAATATGCAAAAGACTGATTGAAAAGATATCAAGAGTAATGGATTTTTTGAAGAGCTTACCGGGAGCACACCTATAAGGTGTTGGATATCAGGTCATGAAACGACAAATAAAATTGTAATACAAAAAGTCAATGCTAGACTCGGACCTTTGAGCAATCGTCACAAGGGAAGGAGGTACGCTTGGAAATGAGCAAATTGCCAAGATAATTTGATTGATCGATTGATTGATTAGGAGTTTTCTAGTATCCTAACATCTAGGCTATTGCTGCCGAATCAGATAATTTGAGTAAACAATGTGTTAATAGTATAATCTTTAATACCCTACGCTATATACCACACCATCACTATAATAACGCACCAATAACCAGTTTTATCGCATGTCATTTCATATATTTAATTTTCACCAATCACTTCTGAAACAATATAAATTATGTTAACTGATGATGCATTTTAAATCCCCAACCTTAAACAAATATAACTGATATAGCAAATAATACTATTTTCTTTAAGAGGGCCGGAGCCAAGTAGCCCGTGCTAAAAGTTGACCCCATCCTCACCGAGATACGTGGCTCATGATCGAAATCAAAGGAAACAGTGAAATAAACAACTAAACCTTTAAACCTTATTACCTTCGAAATTTTGAACAAAGGCCATTTATTAATGATTGGTGACCCAATAGGTGCTATTTGAAATGATACATTATTAGCGCCTACATATATTACGTACAGTGTGTATGTATGTGTGTGGAGAGAGAGAGAGAGAGAGAGAGAGAGAGAAGGAGAGAGAGAGAGAGAGAGAGAGAGAGAGAGAGAGAGAAACTGCTTAGGAAAATGAAAACGAATGATATTTCTTTCCAAAAATATTCCAGAATTTTTTTAAGGAAATTCAAATAATTCAGTTATGATAAAATCTCTTGATGAATTGTTTTCGAAATATTAGATTACAGTTATTGAAAGAATAAAAAAGTTCTTTCGTTTTTCATATATATTTCTTTCATCATCGCATTTCTTTAAGTGATATCGGCAATTTCCCTCCTCCTGACATTCGAACCATTCCAACGACTTCTCGGTTGTTTAACGTCGGCCACCTTTTCAGTGCAAGAAGGGCATGATCTCTCCAAGTCAGGTCTCGCCAGGCGACACCGGTTTTGTTGATGGGTGTACTATTAAATACCAGAGATATTTATAAGACAAAAGACATATCAATATTAATAGTTCAGCAAAAATCTATATCTATGAACATCATCATCTTGTTTCTATGAATAATCTTGAAATGTACCATAGGTTTTGATATCTTTGTCTGGGATGGTGTGTTAATATAAAGGTTAATATAAGGGTTAATATATTGTTTAATATTATCATCATCACTATTATAGGTTAAGCCAGACAGTTCATTATGTAATTTAACTGTTACATGATCTCACTGTTTAAATTTCATAAAATGTATCAGAAGTTTGAAATAATGGGTTTTAGATAATACGTTTTACTCTCATATATATATATATATATATATATATATATATATATATATATATATATATATATATATATATATATATATATATATATATATATATATATATATATATATATATATATATATATATATATTCTTTTATGACCAGGGATAACTTTACGTATTGGAATGTTTTGTGTATCGACATGATCAGCAAAGCTGTGCTAATCAGGCCCACCCATACTACTATCGTTCCCAGAGGCCGTGTAATAGTGTTTTTCCCAAATATCTAACAAACCGGCTTATGAATTTCCATGAAACTACAGCAATGAATGTTTCAAACATTGGCCTAATTTTTGGTGGTACAATGAATTAACAGATGTGTTTAATTAACCCGTTTACTCTTAGAAAAAAGAGGAACTTCTTCCCTTCCTTCAGAGCGTTTCGAAGAAGTGTTACTTAATCACGTAACTGTGACGCAGAGGTTCCCTCAACCCTCCTTCAGTGTTTAGACCTATGGCTATCCTAGTACTCCCCCACCCCTTCCTTCTTGCCTGCTTTCCTTCATTTCCATTGTTATTGGGCTACCGAGTAAATCCCTGTTAGGAAAGACTGTGTACTGCACATATAAAATGAGCCGGAAGAGCAATAAAAGGTTTTATGGTGGTAGATAATGATTAGATGGTTAACATAAATTATCAAACATAATAGAAGAGGTTTAAAACAGGGGTGTGGAATCGCACTGAGAGATATTCTACTCGGACTCCTACAAATTTTAGATATGTGACTAAAAAATAAAATAAAATAAAAATAAATAGAATAAAAACATTAGTAGAAATAGAAAACAATTTTTTTCCTTGAGAGTGATGATGAGTAAAATGTATAAGTGTTCATTTCTTGTTTTTTTTTTTCCCTCATAAATCTATGGTTTCCAGCAATTGGTGATAACATTACTTTTGAAAAGCAAAGCTAATGAATACTTTGATACGAGTATATCAGCTTGGCATGTAGACAATGTCAATGGATTTCTCAAAGTAAGGTTGATTGGTTCATTAATTGAAGTCTGGTATAATTCCAGTGACAAAGTCGCAATGATATTTGTCACATACCTTTAAGTAACAAAAATAGGTACTGGTACTTATAACGTAAATAAATATATAAAACTATAGGTTGAAATATAATAAATCTTATGTATGTATGAACACACACACACACACACACACACATATATATATATATATATATATATATATATATATATATATATATATATATATACATGATTTCAAAATTTATCAAATGGCCGATGTCAATGCCCTTATATGAAACATCTTTTAGAAGTCTACCTTCTAAGGAATTCAAGCTACTCTCTCTGGTGAAATTGATATCATAAATTATATCAAACAATGCTCTCTGTCATTTTCTTCCTGGTAATTGATGTATCGAGTACCCTGTGTTGTATAGAAGAATGAGTCCTATGGCTTAACCTAAAGAAAACTATATTTCTATTGCTTTACCAACACTCGCTTGAAGTGCGAAGTGTAGGGTTAGCATGGCTTCTTTTGTCTCCTGTCATAAGTCTCATTCTTGATCTTCAATGTAAGTGAGTGGGTAAGATATAAAAGGTTGGTCTTGTGTTTAGGTAAAGTCTAAAGTCACGAATCACATTACCAGGTATGCTGAACTTTTACTGACAAAGAATTTCGTATTGCTTGGGGTAGGAGGTCATATGACAATTATCTATGGAGTTAAACAGGCGTTTAACAATTCGGGGGATGGGAGGTACAGGGGAAGAAACGTTATAACAACGTCACTGAGGGACGTCATCACTTTTGCGAATGTGTGGGTGGCTAAGACTGGCTTTAGCCTTATTTTCTTAAGTAAAAACGTTAATGAAACGTAAATGGTAATGCACAGTATTTCCCAAAATTAGGCCATTGTATGAAGCTCTCCCTGCTTTGATATCATGGAAATCCATCAGTTATTTTAGGAGTTATTTAAAAAAAAACCACTATTACACGGCCTCTGGAAACGATAATAGTGTTTAATTCTCCTATGTAATCTTTTCTACCATTAGCATTCACAAAATTCAGTTTTGTCATCTCTGCTTTCTTTTCTTCTACTTTTCTCTCAATTTCATTTGTTCATTTACTTTTTACTTTTTTTTTTAGTTATATCATCTCAGCTTTCTTCTACTTTTCTTTTAATTTCATTTCCACTTTATATTTTACTTCTTTTTTGAGTTCTTTCATCTCGGCTTTCTTCTACTTTTCTTTTAATTTCATTTGCTACTTTACTTTTTACTCCTTTTTTGAGTTCTTGCTCATGTGGACTCAGTCGGAGGAGAGCCGTTACAAAAGTTACTCGTGTTTATCAGCTGTTACTACTACGGTAACCCAAACATTTGCCTCCTGTCGCAGCCAGTTTCTATAAAATGTTTTTATCATTTTAAGAAATATTCATTTGACAAATATACATAAATATAGAAGATGACAAAGGTTAAGATTTCATCTTTGCGGTTAGTATAGTGATATTTGTGGTTATCTAATAACAAGTCATTTAACATATTGAGTGGCTCCTCCCCTAAGATTACGTTATTTGACCGTGTTTCCGTTCAATGATGATTTTGTGACTAATTGTGCTTTTAATTTACTCTAGTGTAATATCTTAATGGCTATAATTGCTTGGAATATGTATTTTACAAGTTCTATAGACTAAGTTAGGTTAAGGTAACGATTTGGTCGTTGCGGGTCGGTGCACCCCATAGGTAAATAGCTAAGGTGAGGAACCTTAAGCTAGGTAGTGTTCTTGGGGGTGTATGTATGATAACGGCCACCTGTATTATTATGGCTAACAGAATACGGCAGTGGAAGGAGGTTGCAGGGGCCCGTTTAACCCCCTCCCCCCCTCCCCGTTAGGTAAGTATGTAAGGACACTGCTTATAGGTTAGGTTAGGGGGGAAAGTTTAGGTTAGTTGATGTCCATTTTTAATCAACGCGGGAGAAACTGCCCGCTGATATACAAAGGCTCCGTGTTCTTGTTTTTACTTCCATTTTATAATGTGGTTTATCAGTCATAACTTCTAGATTATTCAAATGGGTTTCATTGTATATTATTACATCTCAATGTATCCTAGTATTCCAACTACTTTTTCTTATAGGAAAAATTACGCTCCCTTCGAAAATAACACTCGTTCCCGTCGCAAATGAATAGTTACAGAAATATATATACATCTATATCCGCCGATAATGGGGGACCCCCAGTGGGAACTCGGGGTTTTGGGTGGGGAAAACATACTGGGGAACCGATATATAACCGTAATTCAGTCCTTTTCTTCTCTATACATTTCTTTCTGGTATTTATTATAACCGTAGAAAAAGACAAATCAGTATACCTGGATATATTTGGGAGGAGCCGTTTCAAAGGTTATTTCTTGTAGTAATACAGTAACCAGTGCTGCCAACGCCTGATGTAGTTTAAATGTTAGCATTCCATTCCTGATGTAGATCATATGTTAGCGATCCTTGCTAACATTAGCACCCATTTGTTCGTTCGTCCATTCGCACCTGCGCATATATAACCCCAAATTACTCTTTTTATTACCGTATTATTTTCTCATTTTATATTCCCATTCAATATTATTTATCATACATTCCATTTTACCTTCCTATATTGGGTTTATTTGTATGGTTATTTCCTTTCCCATTTGTACGTACGTTCGTTTCATCAGTTTCCGATCTGCGCATATATCCCCCCCCCCTGCGCAGGAGTTTCCACTCCCCCTTTTACTCTTTTTATTAGTGTTATTTTCTCATTTTTTATTCCCATTCAATATTATTTATCATTCATTCCATTTTACCTTCCTATATTGGTTTTATTTGTTGAGTTATTTCTTTATCCCTTCCCGGTTTCACATAAATACTTACCCTGGACTAGTTTTTTTATCCAGTTAATTCTCGGTATGATCTCATTTTATATTCCCATTCTCTATTATTTACCGTTCATTCCATTTTATCTTCCTATATTGTTTGTATTTATTTTTGTTGGTTAGTTCCTTTTCTCTCCTCTGTGTTTTATAAAACTTTTCTTTCGTCTAGTTTCCGTATTTAGTTCATTCATGTTTTCACTCTTTTGTTCGTTGTTTTTCCCTTAACCAATCATCACTCTAGGCCTATTCAGATATCTCCCTACCCCCCCCCCCCTTCCTTTATCTCTGTATGCGCTGTTTTCCGACCCATTGTTCCCCTGCCTTTCCCGTTTTAACCTTTGACCTAGTTACTCGTCCTTCGTTACTAGTGCGTTTTTTTTCCCGTATTTTGAGATGGAACATATTATAGAAACTTGTACCGGTTGCAGCATTCCGTATCTAAAAGCAGTGGCTCAATTCCATGGTGATTTTGTTGATAATTCAGGTTATGTTGACCATTTTCTTAAATCTCACAATGTTATTCCTCAACGTTTAAACTGCCCCTAGTGTCGTGCGATTTTGTCTCTTCCTTCCGAGTCCAGCAAGTTTCGACGTTTCCTTCATAAAAGTAAGTCATTCCTCAATAGTCATTATTTGTGTTTTGTGACCGGGGTACTTCTAGGCAAGGTTAGGTGGGTTTGTTAGGTTCTGTGGCCTTTCTGTACTTTTTATATATTTCGTACCAGTTATATGGAGAAATTATTGAATATATCTGAGGAGATATTTAGCAGTTCTAGCTCTAGTAATGCCATCGTGTCGTTGGTAGTTCTGTGTATCAAGGTAAGTCATTCCCCCATTCTTATTATATGTGTTTTGTGACCGGGGTACTTCTAGGCAAGGTTAGGTGGGTTTGTTAGGTTCTGTGGCCTTTTGGTACTCTTTATTTATTGTGTAATAGTTTTATGGAAGTATTATTTAGTTTTCGTATGGAAAAATTTATTTCTACCTCTAGTATAGACATCGTGCCGTTGGTAACACTGTGTACCATTCGTCATCGTTGGTAGTTCTGTCAACCATTGGTAACGTTGCTAATGTTATCGTCCCCGACATCTGTTGTTTATATATTTTAACTCAGTATATATGTCCACAGTGTTAATATTTATATGGTTCATTTGTATTGTATTTCATTGTGTGATTTCGTACAGGAAATATATGATTTCCTATAGTAGATATCGTGATTTAACTGGTTTTCTCATTCATTTCATCCGTAATAACATCAACCAATTCGTCAACTTATAACTAACCGAATTGGTTGATCTGTTTGTTTGCGATTGAAATGGTCATCAAAATCGGTTAAATCTCGTTATTTGCTATAGGAAATCATATATTTCTTGTGCGTAGTCACACAATGTAATAATATACAAAATTACCTTAAAATGTCCATATTTTGAAAGAAAAACACTTTTCCCCAAGTATTCTTATGAGAAACGTTCAAAATACCGTAATATCTTTATTAATATACTGTATCATACTACAGTTATTCTTTACCGGTTTTTAGGGGTGAATGTAGTTCGTTGGGACAGGGTGAGATGAGAGTACGGGAGTCTAAGGATACGGCTCGTAGGGTAGGTTAGGTAGGAAACATGCGGTTAGGTGATGTTCTTGTGTCTGTAAAATGGGGTTTTTCACTCTGTCCCAACAAACTACAAAGGCCGTTGGTAGATTATCTCTCACCAAGTCGGCTGTCTAATTTTAAGTCTGGTTTGGGGTAGTGAGGCGACTGCTCACAATCATTGATGACTTTGTAAGGTTAGTGAGTTATACTGTGAGTGAATAAAGACTAGATATCCTAGGTTAGGTTAGGGTGAATGATAGGAGATTTTGATGGTTACTTATAGTGGTATCGGTAAGTATTTACATTTAATTGTGGTAAATAGCTATCGAATTTGCTTTTTGTTTTACCTCATTAGGGTGATTATTTATCCGTGCACCAGCACTGGTAATTGTAAACCTTAATGTTGAACTATTATGTTCCATCACGGTAATTGTTTACTTGTGCACCATCCCTAATAAATGTACACCTTAATATGGAATTATTCTTCAATTACGGTAATTGTATACCCGTGCACCTCCAATAGTAAATGTTGAACCTTCCATTACTGCAAATCTAGGATTCCCTACCCCTACTCATTGTGGTCATATGCCACCCTCACACAAGCTATTAACAATTTATTATTATTATTATTAACGATGTTTTTATGCCCAGTAGAACTTGAGAACTAATCCTGTTTTGATTTTTACTGTTTTCAGGTTTTGGTACTTTTGAAATTACTGGTAGAATAGAGAGATGCAATGGATTTTACTAATATCTATATTTTCCATCCTTTGAAGAAAAATATAAAATCGGAAATAATTTAAGGAGCCTTTGTAGATCAGCGGCCAGGTTCTCCTGCATGCATAGAAAACAGGAATTTCTTCTCATTTTCTGGCCATTCATAAGACAAGGCCGCTGTGCTACAAAAACTGTCTGTTGTTCAGCAAAACCTCAACTTAAACACCCCTACTTAACCTACAAGTCGTGTCCCTACCTAATGGCAGCTAACGCCTCTTTGGGAACCCCCTTACGTTGCCATGTTCTTAGTCATACCTGATGGGGGGAGTGGGGGGACGGGACTAACACCCCATCTGTGACCCTCCTTACTCTGCTCTATTTTTAGTCAGCTGTCATCATGCATACATTTGGCTGCGATCATACTGAGACCCCCAATTTAAAAAAGAAAAATTGATAGATATTCATCAGGCTACTAAACCCCAAGGCAACCTCTTGCCTAGACAAATGAGGCACTGTGTTCATACATATGATATGTCATAGTCTTTTTTCACTGGCAACAGACTACATCCGTGAGTAGATGATTTTTTTTTATAAAATGCATAGACATTATTTTGTACAGTACTTCAGAGCACATTGGTACCGATATGGCTTCGGTAAAAAACCAAAGGCAAGACGTATTCAAGGAGGTCACCTCTAATGCCCAAAAATATTTATTTGCCCATATATTGACATTGACACAGTTGTAGTGTCCCATCTTGGACAGACTGGCAGCATACACTTTTGAGAGGTGAATATCCCTTTCAATCAACAGCTCTATCTGCTATTACAGTATACCCTGTAGCCTTGGCATAAGATGCTGGATAATCTGTCAACCTTGGGACGTCTCGTTCCGAATGGTCGTCTCCACCTGCACAAGACAGCCTCCCTCCTCCGTCATTAGTTCTGATAGGGGAGGATTTCAGACTACAGTACCTGGTATGGTGGGTGGGTGAGACAATGTCGATGCCATATCAACATGTCGGAACATTGAGCAACTCTCCTCGCGTTCCAGCGCTCTGGCACTCGGTTGTGCCGATGGACGACAACTCCACCGGAGGGACGAAAGCCCTGTTATCAAAAAAGAAGTACAATATCTCTCAGCTTTGCCAGTTAGCAACAGAAATTCCTGGGTGGGCGGTGCTGAACTCTTATCTCTCTGATAGCCTGCTCTATTCCAGGCAAAGAAGAACATTGTGACGGCCAAGCTGAGGAGGGAGATGCAGATCATTGGATCAAAATGATCACATCCTCAGGATCCTGACTTTATGGAATTCCACAGCAATCGACCCGTTCACAAGAGCTCTAAATTGGAAGCAACAGATATATAGTACTGCTGATTGGGACCTGACCCTGACTGAGGCTTTCCTCTGTCAGGAATCTTACCCTCAAAAACTTTTTTTCTTTTCCTTATAATCCTCGAAACAGATTAGAGAACTTCCCGTTTGCACTTTTAGCTTCGCTCATGTTGAATGCCGGAGATAGGTCTTGTCCTCCTTCTACCCAGAAGTTGAAGCTGAATCCCAGAATCCGTCAGTTCCCAGTTCCAGATCTTCTTTGCTTCAGGTCATGAGTCTTGGAACAATAACCGACAATTCGGATCAGCTGCTCCTGTGTCCTTTGGAGGCCCACTAAAGTGCTGCTTTAAACAGACACTGATAAATCCATGGCACTTGCAATGTCACCATCACAGGGAGAGTAAAGGTGACTAAATACAATCTCCCCTTGGCTAAGGAAATTCAATGACTGTACTCGGTGTAGGAGGAGATGATGATGATAACAACTCATTCATCACCCTCACCTTCTGCCCAAAGGAAAACACGGGTTAAAATTCGTGTTGTCAGAGGAGTCAGCACGACCATGGCATTCTTTGAGAACGACAGACCACGTTTACGGCCCATCATCTGCGGTAATTAACCAATAGGGCCCTAGACGTCTTTGCGCTGGGACCTGTAGTAGCTACACGGTTGGTGGTATAGTTGCCCAGGCTCCTCTCACAGGACCATGAGCATCGGATTGAGGGTGGAGGTTACGTGGTACACTTGGATGAAAGGGAAGGTTGACTGGTCCTTTCCTTTCCTTTCATCCTCTCCTCTCTTTTGGGCACAGCATTGGAAACCCTGTCAGCTGGAATCGAATCTCTTGAAGTTAAACCCCACCTAGCCTGCAGCTGTTCTATTATATAGACACGGAGTGTTATTTCACACACTCCTTACGAGGGGGAGTATGTTGTATCCAGGCAATCCCATTGATATATATATATGCCTCAAGGTTAACACACACAGATATTCCGCTCCGCAGCCTGTATTGCACCTGTGCACGAGGTGTAAAGAACCTTAACTCTGCACTGCTCATAAGGTCCTGTGTTTTGGTAACCCAGGATAAGTAGCCATCCAGTTTCAATATGGTCTTCCTCTCACCTAAAGATAAATCTCCTACGTAAAGGGCGTAAGCTTGAGATGTTTTGCATTTTTCCTAACTAAACGAACCCGAGTCCTTTACTTGTACTCTCCCACCATCACCTACCTACTAGAAGTCCCGGCTGCAATCAGAGTGAGTTCTCAGTGAGCAAGCAGAACCTGCTTACAGCTGGGTAACTATTATAAAAGTTTAATTGTCATATACTCCAGCCTCGTTGATAATCCATCCTATGTAAAGAACTCAAGTTTCTATAGGAAGGAAAACTACAAATTATTTTCAAATTCGTCATATATTAATTAATATGCACAATATATACATTAGGAAGATGAATACTTTATATGTGTAGTTTAGATCAAATCAAAACCTTCGGGTCAGCCTCGAGTGAGTTAAGAATTCTAACGCTGTGGTCTCATTAAATTGTTTATTTATTATTGAATCATTACTGTATTGTGTTTTACCTATAGTCAAGTTATTTCTAATCTAAATTTTGTCAAAATGTTTCCAAAGGACAGTACATATATGAGCTTGGAAGTGGGTAGCACCAACAGTACAAACTTGCAGCCAATGTTTTGGTGTTGAACAGGCTGACATAAATCCCTTTTCTATAGTTTATGAAAGTTCTATTTTAATGTTGTTACTGTTCTTAAAGGTATTTTAATGGTTCATTATTTCTCTTGTAATTTATCCATTTCCTTATTTCCTTTCCTCATGGGGCTAATTTTACCTGTTGGAGCCTTTATAGTTGTAGCATCCTGCTTTTCTATCTAGTGTTGTAGCTCAGCTAACAATAATAATGATAATAGTTACCTCTTTTCCTTCTCATTGCTTAACATGTTAGATTTGACTCCCCGGTTTCCTTCCACTCTTTTCTTATGTTGAATGGCCTCCATAGCCCTGACAGCTTATAATTTTACCATTTTCTTGGCAGGAAAAAGGAGGAAGAGGATGCCAGTCTCTCCATCACCGGCCCGGCGGATTTGGCCGAGGAGGACCTGGCCGGGAGCGACGACGAACAGGAGAGCGACGACGAGAGAGCGCACAGCAACCTCATTCATGACATTGGGGAAGTTGAGTAAGAAGAAGTGGTGATTGTCAGTTTCTTTTGCGTTTTTGAAAGGACGTGTTACCATCGTGGGGCTGTTACTTGATGGGAAATACGAATATTGGTAACATGTGGATTTGAAAACTGAGATGGTCCTCAACTCGCAAACCTTCAGAGATGCCACCACAAATCCAACTGAAATCCTATCCATAGTTCATAATGAAACACTTTAATAATAAAACATCATTATATAATTCAATCCAAGATGACATTTGCAATATGAAACGCGTCTATTTGTTGTCTTTTACAACTGAAAATGTTTAAAAATTTGACTTAAAAACAGCTTCTTATACCTTATGAACTTTGTAAGTTGAGCGCATTCATATGTGTTGGAGTTAGATATGAAAGCTTTATTTCAATGTCAAAATATACAAGTCTCATTTATGTTGGTTCCATTTTCTATTCATCTCATATCCAGAATGGGGGCAGCACCTCGAAGCGTCCGCTTCTCGACCAGGGAAGGCGCCGCCGAAGTTAAGACGGGGGACATTTTAAAACATATTGGTTTACCAGAGTTGGAAAAAGCCGTCCGCAAGGTTCTTACGTTGGCTACGCCTTTAGAGAAAGTTACTGTTAAGAGGGGGAGTCACCTTATATTTACTTTGAAGGAAACTTTCTTACGAAGTATATCTTTGTCATCGGTACAACGTTTGCGAGAAATCGTCCATAATTACAGAAAGACTCCTCTGAATTGGTTTGGATTTGGCTTGGAAATAATATACCGTTGCTGTCATATTGTTTTGAAATTTTTCATTGTCTTTATTTTCCATTGTTTCGTAACCGAAATACAAACCACGCTATTTACATAGGGTATTACTTTCGGCGTAGCTGAAATGACGAGAAATTAGATTTTTAACGAGGGTTAACTACCCCCACGCTAGTTAGCAGGGGTAGGGAAGGGGTAGCAAGCTACCCCTTCCCCCCCCCCCCCACACACTGGTGAGTTGTCTCACTTCACTTTTGGCTCGGACGATGTACAGACGTTTCTGTCTTCGTCCTCATTGTTGACAGCCTTAATTTGTTTTTTGCTTTTTCTAGATTCTGTGTGTTTTGGAAGTTGGCCTCGACCGTTATCATCGCTATGCGCAAGTGCCCTGGACTCGCTGGCCGCCCTTGAGGGACCTTCATGTCAGCGGAGGACACCGATCCTCACACCCTTTGCCCGCAGTGCCGAGGTCAACGGTGTGAGAGGGAGAATACTTGCAGTGAGTGTAGGGAGTGGTCTGCCTTCCAGTGGGAGAAGTTCGGCCGTCGGCGTAAGAAAAAGTCCAAGAAAGACCGTTGTCCTTCAGGGGCAACCTTGAAGAAGGAAGGCTCTAAGGACTCCTCTTCCGCCGCCCGAACCTCCTCCGAAGCTCCCACTCGATCGGTCTCTCATGAGAGACTGCCGAGTGGTAGCACAGGCCCTAGTGGTGTTTCCCGACCTCGGGGTGCGGGAGAGGGCGTTGCCTCCCTTAGCGTGGCAGCTCCCTCTTCTCCTCCGGGGGAGGATATTTTGGATTTTAATGAATATGACCAAACTGTGTCTAATGATGATTTGTTCCAGCTTTGGGCTTCCTTGGGGCTTAAGGGCTCGCCCTCCAAGGAAGCCCTGTTTGACCTGATCCAGTTGGGGGCTGCGGTCAAACAGTCGCCGGTAATACCGGAGATATTCCCTTCGGATATTGTCGACACTGTCTTGGCAGAGCCTTCCGACGGGTCTGGTCAAACCCTTGATGCTGCGCCTGTTGCGGACGTTGCTGAAGGCTCTCCGCCCCCCTCCGAACATCCTTCGAGGGGGGAGGGGAGTCCCACGGTCTCTCCTGCGGGCGGGTCTCCCCCTAGGGGGAGCGCGCTGACAGAGACTCCTCTTCGGAGGACTGATGACTTGGACGCCCTTCTTCGAGGTCGTATTCGCCGTAAGGCCCGTCGGCCTCTCCGCAGCAGAGGACTTCCTTCTCCCTATAAGGAAGTTAGGAGGCGCCTCTTTGGTTCTTCCTCTCCTGATCCTTCCCCTGAGGAGGAGCCCCCCCCCGTCAGAAGCAGACCGTCGCAGTAGCGTCCCTTGACCTCTCCGCAGATCGTTCGCGATCTCCTACGCCTGCCAGATCTTCCGACCTGCCTTCTCCGTTCCTGGCTGCAGATGCGCTTTGGGCGCCTTCTCACCCTGTTATCCAACAGGCACCGATCCCTTCGGGGAAAAGGGACTCTACTCACGGTGTGGGTAAGTCCCTTGCGCGTCAGGGTTCCCCTGCGCGCCCACCTGTGCGTTCGCGTGCAGTAGCGCACAAGCGCTCTCCAGAGTTACAGTCTTCGGACTTAACTCGCCAGCGCTCTCCTGCTCGGCAGCGATCACCTGCTCGCCAGCGCTCTCCTGCTCGCCAGCGCTCTCCTTCTCGCAGGTCTCCTGTGAAACAGCGCCCTCATGTTCCTGATGTGCGCAAGGCGCACCTACGTTCTCCTGTGCGCAGCCGCGCTACTACTCAGCCTGTTCCTGATGCGCGCCCAGCGCGCCTTCGATCACCACCGCGTCCACAATCGCCAGATCTGGACTTAGGCAAGGCCTTCTGCTCCGGCGCAACAGCGCACACGCTCTCCAGAGCGCTCATCTAGAGCTCCTGTTCGCGAGCGTTCGGCTGCGCGTTCGTCTCCCTCCATCTCTTCAGATGTGCGCAGTAACCTTACTAAGCGTCAACGATCACCTGCGCGCCCACGCGATCAGTCGCCTATGCGCAAACGCTCTCCTGAGCGCCAACGCCCTCTTAAGACTGAACGCCCCAGGTCTCCGACTCGCCCGCGCGATAAATCGCCTGTGCGCAGTCGTTTGCCTGTTCGTGGTACGCGCCGTCGTTCTCCGGAGTACACGCGACATCGCTCGCCAACGCGCCAGCGCTCTCCGCCTGGCAAACTCTCGCCAAGTCGCTCGCGACTTTTCTCGCCCGAACATCGTCATTCTACTATGCGCTGCCAGCGGTCGCCTAGTTTTCAGCGCACCCCTTCACCTACGCGACCGCGCGCACCTTCATGTGCGCGCCAACGCGTCCATTCGCCTGCGCTCCCACGCGCCATCTCGCCCGCGCGCGAACGCGCCCACGTGCATTCTTCTACACGCGGCAATCCGCCCGTGCTTCGGAAATCGCCCGCGCGCGATCCCTTGAATGCTTTTTCGCGCGAGCGCCGCCGCGATCCCCATTCTCGCAGGGATCATCAACGCGGCCAACTGATAGGGACGCGGACTTCCAGATCGGCCTCTGGATCGCCACCGCGCAAGCGTAGGATTACCTACCAGGATCAGGACCAGGAAGAATCTACGGAGAGGTCCATGCAACATTCTTTTTCTTCTTCTTTTCAGGCAGGCCCCGTGGCGTCCACTCCGAAGGGTCAGGAGATCCCCTTCCCTCCAGCAGGGATAACTGACACGGCGTCAGTTACCCGTCAGCTTTGGTTCCGTCACATAATGAACGCAGTGGTTCAGGCTGTGAAGCCTGCCCTCGTTGATTTGGGACTTAAACCAACGGCAGACTCATCCCCGCTGAAGAGAAGGAGAGGAGTGGACTTCATGATGACTTCTCCTCGGGAGAAGTTGGCTCCCAAGAGGTCGGTCAGGAAGGCTCCTTCTCCCGTGGACGAGGTTTTCCGTCCTCAGGAGAGTCCAGCGAGGCAGGGTTGTCCCCCACGGCACCAATAGGAGGAACCCCTCCTCTTAGGAGAGAAACTTCTCGCGAGGAAGCTCCCTTCCAGACCTCTTTGCTGGAGTCCTGTATTCCTCCTGGGAGGGAGCCCAAGGACTCCAAGACGATTCCTAAATTGTCATCCAGGATCCGTCTAGAGCCAACCAGACCCCGGGAGAACGTCCACGTGTCTCCCCAAGATGAGCCTTTGGGGACCGGAGACTTAGCTGCCAGTCCGCAAGGAGGAGACCAGTTCAAGTCAGAACACGCTTTCTGGCAGGTCCTAAGCTTGATGAGGCAACTCAACAAGTTTAAGGACCCAGAGACTGCCCCTCCTGAGGGCAAGGACACGGTACTAGACCAAGTCTACGGCACCCAGAAACCCCCTAAGTCCAGCGCAGCTTTGCCTTGGTCCAAAGGGGTGAAAGGGGCCAGGGACAGGGTCGAAGCCCAGCTCTCCGAGCTCGCCTCCTCCGGTCGTTCTTCTGCCGGGCACAAACTCCTCCCGCCTCCTCGAGTACATCAGAGGAGGTACTTTGAGATCATGGGGGAGTCCAGTATGGCTCTTCCACTTCACCATTCTGTGGAAGAGCTGACCAGGGGAACTCCTCTCGAGAAGCTCTCCGCTCGGCAGGTGACTTTCTCGGCGTCGGAGATCCTGAGCCTAGAGAAGGTCACGAAGCGTGCCATGCAGGCAACTTCGTGGCTGAACGTTTGGCTGGGATCTCTGGGCATCCTATTGCGCTCTGAGGATCTGTCCAAGGAGAGCAATAGGAAGGCCTTGGAGACCTTCCTCCTCTCGGGCACGCGTTCAATCGAGTTCCTCGCTCACCAGGTTACTAACCTGTGGGCTAACTCGATCCTCAAGCGTCGCGACCCAGTGACCGAGAGGTTCCATCCGAAGGTTCCCGCCGTGGATGTCTGCAGGCTCAGGCACTCCTCCATTACTGGGAGAGATCTGCTTGAGCCCAAGGAGATAGAACAAACAGCTGAGAGGTTGAGGAGATCGAATCAGGATTCTCTCCTCCAGAGGGCCCTTACATCTCGGCCCTACAAGCCTCCAGCGCCTCAACAGGAACAGCAGCCTCGCAAGACACCGAAGCAGGCTCCGGCAGCTAAGACAGGGGTGTCTAAGCTGCAGCCCTTTCAAACCAAGGACAGAAGGCACGTCAAGTCCTCTAGGGGAGGAAAGAATCCTAGGGGCAGCGGCCGTGGCCGCAAGCGCTAGGATCGGCAAACCCCCCGCGTGTCCACCTGTGGGGGGATGCCTAAAAAGTTGCGTGCACAGGTGGCAGCAACTTGGGGCCGATTTTTGGACGGTCTCCGTGATCGGCCAAGGTCATCGCGTCCCATTCACGACATCTCCACCTCCCCTGACAGCGAATCCAGTGTCGCTGAACTCCTATGCCACGGGATCGGCAAAGGGGTTAGCCCTTTGGGCAGAAGTCGAGACCATGCTCAAGAAGGATGCTCTCCAGGAGGTCGACGACGGCTCCCCAGGCTTCTTCAGTTGACTCTTTCTTGTAAAGAAGGCGTCTGGAGGCTGGAGACCTGTCATCGATCTCTCAGCCCTGAACAAGTTTGTCAAACAAACAAACTTCGTTCAGCATGGAGACAGCGGACACGGTCAGACTTGCAGTGAGACCGCAAGACTTCATGTGCACACTGGATCTGAAGGACGCGTACTTCCAGATCCCAATCCATCCGTCTTCCAGGAAGTACTTGAGATTCAGCCTAGACAGCAAGACCTACCAGTTCAAGGTGCTTTGTTTCGGTCTCTCCACAGCACCTCAGGTGTTCACCAGAGTGTTCACACTGATTTAGTCTTGGGCGCACAGGAACGGCATACGTCTCCTCCGTTATCTGGACGACTGGCTGATCCTAGCAGACTCGGAGTCGACCCTTCTTCGACACCGGGACAGGCTTTTGGAGGTTTGCCAAGATCTGGGGATCATGGTAAATCTCGAGAAGTCCTCTCTGCTTCCAACGCAACGACTGGTATATCTAGACATGATATTAGACACCGATCTCCACAAAGCCTTTCCATCAGACAACAGGATAGCAAGGCTGAGGAGGGTCGCAGAACCTTTCCTGAGGCGGGAAGAGCTTCCAGCCCAATCCTGGTTACGTCTACTAGGCCACCTATCCTCCTTGGCACATCTAGTCCCGAACGGCCGCCTCAGGATAAGATCCCTCCAATGGCGGTTAAAGTCCCGGTGGAATCAAGTCTCTGATTCTCCGGACTTTCTGGTTCCTATAGGATCCACGGAACTGACGGACCTTCGGTGGTGGCTGAACGACGTGAACCTTCGAAAGGGAGTGGATCTTCTCGTCCTCCCCCCGGATTTGACTCTGTTTTCGGACGCGTCAAAAGAAGGGTGGGGGGCCCACATTCTGAACCAAAGGATCTCAGGCCTCTGGTCAGAATCAGAAAAGTACCTCCACATCAACCTGCTAGAAATGAAGGCCGTTTTCCTGGCCCTTCAACAGTTCCAACGGACCCTGGCGGGCCACTCCGTAGTGGTGATGAGCGACAACACCACGGTAGTGGCTTACATCAACAAGCAGGGAGGTACCTTTTCTCAACAGCTATCCCATCTTGCAGTAGAGATTCTGAGATGGTCCGAAATCCACTCGATAACACTTTCGGCTCGCTTCATTCCGGGCAAGAGGAATGTGCTCGCCGACAGTCTGAGCAGAGCGACGCAGATAGTGAGTACCGAGTGGTCTTTGGATCCTCAGATAGCCAACAAAGTCCTGACTTTGTGGGGTTCCCCGACAGTAGATCTGTTCGCGACAGCCTTGAATTTCAAGCTGCCCCTGTACTGCTCTCCAGTCCCGGACCCCAAGGCTCTGGCAAGATGCTTTTCTGCAGAGGTGGGACAACATCGACGTTTACGCCTTCCCACCATTCTGTCTGATGAGAAGGGTGCTCAACAAGACCAGACTATCGGTCAATCTCTCCATGACTCTAGTAGCTCCGCTATGGCATCACGCGGAATGTTTCCCGGACCTTCTACAGCTCCTGACGGAGCTTCCGAGGGAACTCCCCCCACGACACGAGCTACTCAGACAACCACACTGCAATATCTTCCACAAAGCCGTAGCGTCGCTTTGGCTTCATGCCTGGAGACTATCTAGCGTCTCCTCACGGAGAGAGGATTTTCGCAACAGGTTGCAGACAGGATGTCTCGCCACCTGCGCAAGTCCTCTATCAGAGTCTACCAGGCGAAGTGGAAAGTCTTCTGTGGTTGGTGTCATGGAAGGGGTATCTCTCCACTTGATGCCACTATTCCAGCAATAGCGGAGTTCCTCGTGTATTCACGGGAGGAAATGCGCCTTTCGGTTCCGGCGGTGAAAGGCTATCGCTCAGCCTTAAGCCTGGCATTTAGGCTGAAAGGAGTAGACATTTCCTCTTCGTTAGAACTTTCCCTACTCATACGCAGCTATGAGCTTACCTGCCCTCAGTCAGAAGTAAGACCTCCTCCATGGAACGTGGTTCGAGTTCTCAGGTCTCTTAAGAGACCTCCCTTCAAACCATTACGCCAGGCTTCTGATCACCACCTGACTTGGAAGACGGTGTTCCTATTCGCTCTGGCCTCGGCCAAGCGAGTCGGCAAACTTCATGGTCTCTCGTATGACATCGCCCATTCAAGGGGATGGGGTGAGGTAACGTTCAGATTCGTCCCTGAGTTTGTTGCTAAGACTCAAAATCCAGGATTGCCGGACCCTCGGTTCGACTCTTTCCGGATTTCGAGTCTTCGTTCTGTAACAGATGACCCAGACCATCTCCTACTGTGCCCAGTGAGGAGTCTGAGGCTCTATCTTAAGAGAACAGATG
The DNA here is from genome assembly GCF_036898095.1 of Palaemon carinicauda. NCBI lineage: Eukaryota > Metazoa > Arthropoda > Malacostraca > Decapoda > Palaemonidae > Palaemon > Palaemon carinicauda. The sequence continues at coordinate 9,764,599 of NC_090767.1, forward strand.
CAATTCGTCCTCGGGTGCAGGCATTGTTCGTAAGCACCGGAAGGACGAAGAGGAGGGTCACTAAGAACACTATCTCAGCATGGATTCGCAGGGTCATCCACCATTCCCTGAATCCAGACCCTCCTCCGTCACGTCCCCCTAGAGCACATGATGCCAGAGGCATCGCTTCGTCCCTGGCATTCAAGAAGAACTACTCAGTGACGCAGGTTTTACAAGCAGGGGTTTGGAAGCGTCAGACGACCTTCACAGCCCACTACCTGCAAGACGTGACCCACAGGAGGCTCGATAGGTTTTCTATCAGCCCTGTGGTGGCTGCACAACAGCTGGTTTAAACCTCAGGCTCCTTAATGGACAAGTAGCAGAGGGTTGAGGGCATTGTTACCCGGTTTTAGTCTGCATGAATGAAAAGGTATGCCTGGCCCTTATTCTTTTCTTCATCCTCCCCTCCCTTGGGGAAAGCAGCATCCTGGGTTCTCTGTACAGCTGACCTCAAACCACTGCAGGTAAACCATGTTCCCTTTTGTTCCTAGTATTAAGTTAATACTGTCGCATCCCCATACCCTGACGAGGTGGTATTGGGAGAGTCTTAGCCTAGATTTCCATCTGAAGAACTCCAGGTCAACTTCCTAGGACGAGTCACTTCTCACCTTCACACACAGCTTACGTAGGCCGCAGTAGTTTCACAGCTGTCAGTGAGGAGCTGGGACCCCTTACCTCTTGAGTTTCTACACACTCGAGTTCGGGGTCCCCGGGCAAGCCAAAGCCAGTATGGCAGGGTACTTACCACCCTTCCTAAGGGTTAAGTCACCCCATGTAAATAGCGTGGTTTGTATTTCAGTTACGGAACAAATGACAAATTCGTAGATAATTTGTATTTTTCCTAACTATACAAACCTTAGCTATTTACACATATGTGCCTGCCAGCCCTGTCCCCCAAGATAAGTCCTACCTCTAAGTAAAGTGAAGCATTCACCGGTGTGTGTGAGGGGTGGGGTAGCTAGCTACCCTTCCCTACCCCCCGCTAACTAGCAGCGGGGTAGTAAATCCTCGTTAAAACTTTTATGGCTCGTCATTCAGCTACGCCGAAGTAATTACCCCATGTAAATAGCTAAGGTTTGTATAGTTAGGAAAAATACAAATTATCTACGAATTTGTCATATTTTTATATTAAGAATTGATGAAGTATAGATGGTATGGAGTTTCTGCTAGGAGTTGCCATAGTTAGTAATAGTGTCTCTGTTCCTATGCTGATATAAACTCTTCATCATTTAATTAAGAGGATGTCTTCAGCTAGGCTGAAATGGCCTCTGAGTCATTAACAAGTATCACGTCACTCATTTCTTCGACAGCAACCAGTATGTACGTATATACTGTCTCTGCTCTCATCTTCCTACTGCTGGACCTTTCCTTACTTTCCTTTGTGATAAGTATTGGGTTTTTTCTTTTTGCTATGCATTACCCCTCTCTCTGTGAGAGTGGAAACACACCGAAAGGTAAGCATTTGGTGAAGAGACTTTAATTCCTTTGAAGATACAAACCTTTTATTCTCAATCTGTTGCGTACCTTTGCTAAGGGCGTGACTTACAGTTCCCCTTCTGAGGAGTTCATTCACGTTCTTCCTATCAGGAAGACTTTGAAGTTCTTGAACCGTAACTCAACTCTTGCTCTGTGGTAGTGCTCTTTCGTGAGGGACTTACTCGTTTTTGTCTGAATGTTCAATCGTTCCTACCCGCCTGTTTTGAAGTTATCGTCTGGCGGGTGTGCTTGACACCGCCAGAGTGTCACTGGGTGTGACCCCTGTGTAAAGCAGTCCCTGTGCTCCCTTGCGACAAAACTCCAGTGTAGATGTTTTGTATTTGGCGAGGAAGCTGTTGTAATTTACTCCTGCAAGAGGGCGCATGAACCATTGACAAGGAGAACTACCAACCTCTCTCTCTCTCTCTCTCTCTCTCTCTCTCTCTCTCTCCTCCTCCTTTTCTTTGTCGGACATTTCCTTTTCGGGAAGAGGAATGTCGCCTAGGAAGACCTTTCGGTACAGATCCATGGAATTTAATGATCGCTCTTCTTCGGGAAGGAGCAATGGATGGTCATTGCTGCTAACTGGTACATTCTGGGTCGGTTTCCGCTCTTGCACTGGTTCTAGGTGAGCGGTCCTTCTGAACCCAACACCTCAAGTGTTTGAGGGTAAGGTTACACATCCTCCTGCTATGAAGGGAGAGGTGCTCTTCGTATGATACGTCTCATTGAGAGCAGGACCAGTCTCCTGGTTGTCTCTTCTGGTACTGGGGTGCACCAAGTAGAGAGATGGTAGTCTCGGATCCTTCCCCCTCGTCTTCCTGTGCTTCCTTAGATCTATCGTCATTTTTCGTGATTGAAAGCAGAGCATTGCCTCACGTGCTTATGAGTACCGGGCTGCGTTCTGTGTTCTTACGAGCATAGAGCATTACGTCTCGTGCTTACGAATACGGGGCTGTGTTCTGTGTTCTTACGAGCATAGAGCATTACCTCATATGCTTACGAGTGCGGGGCTGTGCTCTGTGTTCTTACGAGAATCGATCCACATTCCCATCAAAGACAATATGATTATCATCAATTCTTCAGAAAATGCATAACTGGACTACAACACATACTTCAGCTGACTCGTCCAAAGCTTAAGACGAGAAACTGAAAAATGGACGAGGTCTTTCAGTTGCCGAGATACATCAGGAGAGAGATTTCCTCTATACGTGTTCTAACTGTCTGCTTTGTTAGAGCAAGTTCTCTTGCTTTCCTTTCGATGCTTTCATCTCCAAGAGGTCTTGCATGTCAGATGCAAACTGGCAAAAACCTTGTTTGATTTGTTAGATTTTATTGGATATTTTCACTAGTTCTTCCTAAACACATATTAAAGAGTACTGTATATAAATTAGAATTTTACTTAGAAACAATAGAATATTAGAATGTATCATACTGAAGATATAATAGAATTCTTAAATACCGTACGAAAAATAAGTATATTAATAAATCATATTTGTTCCGTAACTAAAATACAAACCACGCTATTTACATGGGGGGACTCAACCCTTAGGAAGGGCGGTAAGTCCCCTGCCATACTGGCTTTGGCTTGCCTGGGGACCCCAAATTCGAGTGTGTAAGTACTCAAGAAATAAGGGGTCCCTGCTCCTCGCTGGCAGCTGTGAAACTGCTGCGGCCTACATAAGCTGTGTGTGAAGGTGAGAAGTGACTCGTCCTCGAAAGTTGACCTGGAGTTCTTCAGATGGAAATCTAGGCTAGGACTCTCCCAATACCACCTCGTCAGGGTATGGGCACATGACAGTATTACATTTTAATACTAGGAACACAAGGGAGCATGGCTTACCTGCAGAGGTTCGAGGTCAGCTGTGCAGAGAACCCAGGATGCTGCTCTCTCCAAGGGAGGAGAAGATGAAGAAAAGAATAAGGGCCAGACAGATCTTTTCATTCACGCAGACTAAAACCGGGTAACAATGCCCTCAACCTTCTGCTACTTGTCCATTAAGGAGCCTGAGGTTAGACCAGCTGTTGTGCAGCCACCACAGGGCTGATAGAGAACGTATCGAGCCTCCTGTGTGTCACGTCTTGCAGGTAGTGGGCTGTGAAGGTGGTCTGACGCTTCCACACCCCAGCTTGAAGGACCTGTGTCACTGAATAATTCTTCTTGAAGGCCAGGGACGTAGCTATGCCCCTGACATCATGCGCTCTAGGGCGACGTGACGGAGGAGGGTCAGGATTCAAGGCCAGATGTATCACCTTGCGAATCCAGGCCGAGATGGTATTCCTGGTGACCCTCCTCTTCGTCTTCCCGGTGCTCACGAACAGGGCTCGCACCTGGGAACGAACTGCAGCTGTTCTTTTAAGATACAACCTCAGACTCCTCACTGGGCACAGTAGGAGATGGTCTGGGTCATCTGTTACAGAACGGAGAGTCGAACCTAGGGTCCGGCACTCCCGGATTCTGAGTCTTGGCAACAAACTCAGGGACAAACCTGAACGTTACCACTATCACACCGCTGGCCCCTACAGTGAGGACATAAGGTTTGAGGATCGGTGTCGACCGCCGACATAAAGGTCCCACAAGGGCGGCCGGGAAGTCCAGGGCATGTACGCATAGTAGTAGAGGTCAACTTCAAACACACTGAAAAAGAAAAAGCAAAAACAGATTAAATATGGCAGTCAAAGCGAGGGAGAGAGCAGACAGGTCTGTTCTCTGCCCGAGCCAAAAGTAAAGTGAAGCATTCACCGGTGTGTGTGTGTGTGAGAGGGGGGGGGGGGGTTAGCTAGCTACCCTTCCCTACACCCCACTAACTAGTGGCGGGGTAGTAAACCCTCGTTAAAACTTTTATGGCTCGTCATTCAGCTACGCCGAAGTAATTACCCCATGTAAATAGCTGAGGTTTGTATAGTTAGGAAAAATACAAATTATCTACGAATTTGTCATTTTATATTTAAAAGTGTGTAT